>NC_058088.1:170905785-171205785 GCF_014858855.1 Bufo gargarizans | reverse complement strand
GAGTGCGCCACTCGGGTACTTTTGGCACCCCCATAGTATTGAATGGAGGGCGGCCATGCATGGTCTGCTCTCCTTCACTTTGCAGGCTCCATTCTAGAGATAGGTGAGGGTCCTAGAGGTGGCAAGAGCTAGCAATATGTCACCAATGTCTGAGATGGGCCAACCCCTTTAAGTTTAAAGGAACACTGCAACCAAAACTGGCACACTGGGGTATATTTATCCAAACTGGTGCCACGGAAAATCAGATTGATTCTTTCATTTTCCAAAGGAGTTCTCAAAAATCATAGGTGGATTCTGATTGGCTGCTATGGACGACTAAGCGAGTTTTCCTTTGCACTATTTCTGATAAATCTACCCCACTGTGTGCTATGCCTAGAATAGGTTCCGCAGGGGCGGAACATGACAGAGATTCTCGCTTTGGTGTTCTGCAAGTCTTTGGGCAGGGACCACCCCTTCAAGGCCCAGTACTAGACATGAGTCAGTAGATTAGTTTTGCCCACAGTGCTCCTTAGGGCAAAATATTTTATAGGAAATGATATCAGAAGGTTGGTAAAACTTCAACTGAGCCTAAATACCAGACAACCAATGGAAAGATGTGGGGTTCTTTCTGGAACAAGACAGTCGTGTTATTCTAAGCTTACAGAACTCCTTTCATTAGAGTATGATCTTCTTGAGTAGAAATTAGGGTGAGTTTTGCCATGCAAACAATAGGTTACAGTAGATGGACTGCTTCAATCCTGTTAGAGAAGAAGATGTAGGTATAAAACCTCTTCTGTCAGAGGTTCATGTCGAATCGGCCATATTGTGATGGATTCCTATTCAGCACTCCCACTAACAGGCCTCGCTTCTACTTTCTAGGTTGCCCTTCTTTCACAGTGCTAACGGCTTTTAGTTACTGTTGAGCTAATTTTGGATACTTTAAAAAATTTTTTACATTGTTATGTTCAAGGCAGCAGACATGTTGGCCTGACAACCCTTTTGTGAACATTAATTCTTTCGTAATAGGCTTTAATTTTTTTTCTGTCTACAGTAACCTGCACCAAGGTCTCATTTAATCAACAGTGCTCTAAAGCTATCCAGATCTAGGGACGAGCCCCTTGAGTTTTTTTCATGTATGCTTTCAAATCGAGTGACCCAGAGGACACAAGCTGAAGGCATTGAGATGAAGAACCACATTTATTGTGTCTTCGACAGCCACCGAGGCATCTCCAACTATTTAAAAATGGACAAAAGAAGACATTCTACTCCCAGCAAAAATTACCTCTGTATCATGCACCTAGCGTACCAGACGCAACCACTTTCCTCTCTCTCAGGCTCACACATTCAATGTCAAACAGAATCGTGGAAACAGAACAGTTTTAAATAAGATCCGAGATCACAATCACATTGGAAACAAGACAAGTTAAATTCTCTAAGACATGAGCCTGCACAATGCCTTGTAATGTGCAGTTGTGTCCACAAGATAAAAGGCAGATTCTTTATCCAATCCAAATCTCATAACTCCATCCCTGTGCTATGTTCACCTTCATCAGGTACTTGATTTTGCCATTGCTATGTGCTCTTTAACCACCAGGTGGCGGTGTTTAGTTTTTGTTTTTGTCGTATTCAACCAGTCAGTAACCATATTTTCCAACAAAGCCTGGTGGAAGGACCACACCTTTAGAAAGAAATACCCTTGGCAAATGGTATTCATTCACCTATTATTCTTTAGAAAATTGTGCTCCATTATCATTTGATCTGGAAAGTTTGAAGATGGATTGTCACATCCACCTATTTGCTCTAGTATT
The DNA here is from genome assembly GCF_014858855.1 of Bufo gargarizans. NCBI lineage: Eukaryota > Metazoa > Chordata > Amphibia > Anura > Bufonidae > Bufo > Bufo gargarizans. Next base: position 171,203,998 of record NC_058088.1, on the reverse strand, counting down.
TCCCCACAACTGCACCAGTCTAAAACCGAGAACTTTTAAAATGTCTTTGAAGCTGTGAAATCTACAAGCAAGAGCTGGTTTAAAAGTTAACCCTGTGTTTTAAGTACCTCTTAGATATCCTCAGAGACTGAGGAAAGAAAAAAAGAAAAGACCTAACAAAATGTAACGCAATGGACAATGTATAAAGTGGGAGAGTCTTGATTGAAAGAAGGGCATCTAAAATGGTTGGTGTGGCACAGACAGAAACTAAAGAGGTTCTGATTTGGCAAGGATTGCTTGGCATTTTTACATACTCAGACTGTGGTAACAGACAGCAGGGGATTGTAAACTCGTTTTCCATCAGCAGAGCGTGTTCCATGAGCCAACATCTCTTGAATGGTGATCCAGTTATCCAAGATCTTCTTGTTACGCTTCTTCATAGTCTTGCGGTGGCTGAGGGCAATGATGCTCATCTCACCCTTGCCGTCTGCACCCTGCTGTTGTTGTTGTTCTCTCAGGCAGTCTAACCTGCTCTGCATCATGAATTCCCTTCTCTTCCTTTGCTCCCGAGCTCGCATGAGATGTCTTTTTCTGTCTTCCTTACTCCAATAACGTCCCATCTTCATCTCGCTCACTGCATCATCATCAGTGGTCATCCCACTGCGTTCCTCTTTGATTTTCATGGCTCTTGCTTTCAAGAGGCGATCCCTGACAGGACGTTTGGCCACGTAGCGGGTACCATCGCTCCTTACTTTTACTTTCCATTCCATTCTTGGCTCTACTTGGGAGTGGCTGCCTTGTGACACCCCCATAGCTTTTCCACATGTGGGGTCTACATCTAGTTCATCAAGACTTCTTTGTTGGGCTAATTGGAGGCAGCTTCGGTAACGGTCTCCACTTTGCGAGCGTTGACGTCTGCTGAGGTATGGGCTATTTTCACGACTTCCCCGGTCTAATTCATTCCCTGGTTTTGTTGCTCTTCTTAACCTTTCTTCTGTTGTATGCCGCCCTTCCCGACACAAAGACCGAAATTTCGATGGTACAGGCTCTGGACTGCCAGGGTAAGGAGGCACATTCTTGCCATGTCCTCTGTTCATGTTAGCATTTGAGGAAATTCCTTCTGCTGCTTGGCAAAATGCACCAGAAGGATCATTAATTCTTCTCATAGGACTGTCTAATGGTAATGGTGGATCCATCATTAGTGGAGTGCTCCGGCAACTCTCACCAGTGTTATATGCACTGGTACTGTCCTTATCTGACCTTTCTGGGAGTTCTGTGATATCTGGAAGCTTTGTGGAACCATCATTATTCCCACTGCCCCCACCCACAAACTCATAAAGACTGTCCTCCTCTTCCAAAAGCCAAGCTTTCATGCACCGTTCTCGCAACTGTTGCATCTTTTGTGCTCTTAGGACATTACGAAACTTGAACTCCAGATGCCGCAGTTCCTCTTCCAGTACTGCCATCTCACGTAAAACACTTTCATTGCGATTCACATCTAGACCACCCTGTCGTGAAGCATAGAGAAAAGCAGGCCCATTTCCATTCTCCATGTGGCAAGTAATTTCCAGCAGTTCTCGGTATCTCTCATACTCCTCATCAGTTAAGCCAGCACCTGGTGGAAGAACCTCATTGTAAGGTGCTGATCCATCAGCCGCAAGCAACGAGTCCAAACTATGGTGAAATTCACGACATTGAAGGGGATGTTGTGAGTCCCCACGTAAGAAGCGGAGGCGACGTTGACTGCCTGGTGTATTTGCACTGCTTGTTTGGTCATCACCCAAAATATCGTGTTCAGAGCTCTCATCATTACGAGTGCTTTCATCTGTCCTTCCTACTCCACTATCCAGTTCCTGACTACGGCTTAAACCTGCTGGATGAGGGAAAGGTCGAGGAGACTTAGGGCTGCCTCCAACATCTTCATTTACCACCTAGAATGAAAAGAAAGCAGATTATAGAACATGGCCAAAGAAACAACAATATAATATTTACACAGCCCTGTAAAAAGTATTTGCCTGAGGAATAATCTGGAGGCTTGCAAAAAAAGGAGCATGGCACTCCTGTGATTAAACTGAGGCAGTCAGAAGGTGTTTCTTCTTCATACTACCACCGCTAGCTGTTTGATTAGCACTGCATTCTCAGCAAGCACCATCTATACTTACTTTGCAGGAGTTATGGAGGTTGAGATGCTCGGGAGAAGAGTCAAGCTGGCCATGTCCTAATCCCACCTAATTTGGCTTGATTAGAGGACATAATCACAAGCTTGTCCAAGATTCCATGCATGTGCTGTGCACAATTGTCTTCTTGTTGCACATGCGCTGGAACAAGAAGACAATTGTGCACAAGTAGGATTTCATATTGGCTTCTGATGATATACCCTGTCCTCAGAGACATCAGTGAAGGCAAACTAAGCAGCTTCAGGGCATAGCCAGCTTGACTGTTCTCCAGAGCAACTCCACCTCATGACTCCAGCAAGGTAATTAAAGTGCTTTTTTCACAAAATCCTGCTTCTATTTTATCTCATAATGGCACCTACTCTATCGGCTAGTTACAGCTGGTACCTGCTGCTGAGGTGGGGAGTTCAGTCTCTCTGCTTGCAGTTCCTCTTCATTTTCAGATACCAAATCATCCAAGAAGTCCTCCCTGTCACTATCCTTCCATCGTCTGCCCATCTAGAGGAATCAGAGGAGAACAATGTAAAGTCATTTTCATGTGGAATTCAATAACCAATATATCCTGTGATATAGCAATGGGCTTGCAGAGACTGCTATTTCAAGTGATGCTATGACGGGGTAATGCAGAGGTGCAATGGCATTTTATAATAATGTAGTCATTCTAGATAGAGCCAATGAGCTCAAGTAATGTCTCTGGCACTGCTTGTCCATAAATATATTGTAGTGCTACTGGGTATGACCAGGGTTCAATGAGCTCACCAGACCAAATAAGGCTTCGTTCACATCACCGTTTAGCCTTTCCGTTCTCCTGCTCCGTTTAGGAGTAGGAGAACGGAAAGGACGGAGAAGGCACATAACTGAGCCAAACGGAGCCCTTAGGACCCCATAGACTATAATGGGGTCCGTTATGTTTCCGCTCAAAAGATGATTTTGAAGCGGAGACAAAAGTCCTGCATGCACAACTTTTGTCTCCGCTCCAAAATCATCTTCTGAGCAGAAAGATAACGGACCCCATTATAGTCTATGGGGTTCTTAGGATCCGTTTGGCTCAGTTATGTGCCTTCTCCGTCCTTTCCGTTCTCCTACTCCTAAACGGAGCAGGAAAACGGAAAGGCTGAACGACGATGTGAACGAAGCCTAAGCCTGAAGGTCTATCCTCTATCTATACAGAACATGAATGACGCCCATTTTTTGTTGCATTAAAATATTTTGTGGTTATCATTGTATGAACAGGAACCTCAATGGTAAGATCTAATATAATAGAAATAGGGGGAGATAAAGGAAAACTGGTTTAGTTGCCCAAACACTCAGATTCTACCTTTTATTTTTAAAGCTCTTTTTAAAAATGAAAGGTGCAAACTGATTGGTTGAGACTAAGGAAACTATTGGTTTCCTTTGCACTGGTTTTGATCAATCTGGCGTCGGCTCCAAACGGGTATATTTTAATGTAGGCCTGCAGGTAGCAGCACTTGGAATATTCAGAATTTTAAACACACTAATGTATAAAATCTGATGATTGCACATTTGGTCCCCTGGGGAAGTGGGGAAAGGGGTGTAAAAAAGTTAAAAAAAAAAAAAATACGTTTTAAGATTTTTTTTTTAAATCCCCTCCTTCCCATAATAAAAAAAAATAATTCAAGATCATATGTACCACTGCGTTCAAAAATGCCCAAACTATTAAAACATAAACGTATTCATCCGATTTGCAGATTTTTTTATTGCTTCACCTCCTCCCCAAACATTGTATAAAAAGTGATCAAAAAGTTATACACACCCAAAATATGGTATCATTGAAAAGCACAGATCACCATGCAAAAAACGGGCCCTCACACAGTTCCGTAGACAGAATATGGTAATGAGGGTCAGAATATGGTGATGAAAAGAAAAAAAAAAATTCCAAAGTTTTTATTTTACGTATTAAAACATGAGAAAAACTATACTAATTTAATATTGTTGTAATTATACTGATCCAGAGAATGAAAGGTACAGGTCAGTTTTGCTACATAGGGAATGTCATAAAAAAGATAAAAACCCTCATACTGTGGTGGAATTGCATTTTTTCCCCAATTGGGATCCAAAAATCCATTTGGATTATTTTTCAGCTTCCCTCTACATTGTATGAAATATTAGGTAGAAAGTACAACTTGTCCCATGGAAAACAAGCCCTCGTACAGCTATGTGAACAGAACAATAAAAAAGTTATGGCTCTGGGAAGTGAAAAACAAAAACAGAAAATCCCTATGTCAGGAATGGGATAAAGGTCTATACAAAATTGTCTCAAAAATCAAAACTGAATAGGCTGTCTTCTGCTAGGGCCCATTATTGCGTAGGGGATTCATATTACTCAATACAATTTAGACAAACAATTGCAGCTCCTGTAAACCAACAAGATAAGAGCTTTCATAAATGTCACCAAAACCTGGAATCACTTCTAATTTCCGGAAAAAGATTACACCCAGTCTTGTTTCTGTTTGTCTTCTGCACTGTGTACACAGATGTCATTAGAAGAACCGTGTATTGATTTGATGTCTATTTGTAAGTAGATATGGACTGATAGGAAGCTGAAGGAACTGTCTTACCTCTGTTTCTGGACGGGCAACCAGGAAGGACACATTTGTGCTCTCCTCTTGTGTCAGAATCGCTACTGCTTCTTCCCTGTTTTGAACGTCCACGCCATTAATCTATGGAGCAGAAGGAAAATCTGGTAAATCCACACTTGTTAAAGCTTATCTATCTCCTATATACTGTATATTATTTACTAATTGAAACCAGATATAGATACATATTCATTTTTTTTCTCATTTATTTTTATAGATTGATTTAAATTCTATTTCTACACATGATTATGTGAGCAGCCATCTTGCCTATAAGTGTGAGATTGACAAACAGCTATTTCTGCATAGTGTCTGTAATTAAACTGTCATTTGGCATTCCGGGCACTAGAGGCCACTGTTTTGCAGCTACAGCCAGCACACTCTGAGATTTAAATATGCAAAACAGATGATGACTCATGCTGCTGCCTGTGAGTGAACCAGGAAGTGTTGATCTGGCATGGTGGAAGGATTGTCCTGTGAGGGACTGAATCCGATTCCATCCTGGCTTGCAGATGTCCGGCAGTTAATGAACACTCAGAAGAAGGAGAGTAGCTGTTATATCCTTTCTGTATCCAGCTCATTTGAAAGAGAGGTTGCCCTAGGAAGACCAGTTCAGTGTGTGGACAGAAGGCCTCATCATTAAGCAAGGCCGCACGGTTGCTGAGAAGTTGGTGGTCCTCTCTGGTAGGCTGCATCCTCTGGCCCAGAACGGACGCAGGTCAGTACACCTGGTTACTGATTGTGATATATTGTGTGGCGCCTGAAGTTACAGAGACTAGTCTAGGCCTCAAATTAGTTAGCTAGTTAGGGTAACATCATTTTGCAATGCTGTACTGTACTGCAGCGCAGTTATTGACTTGCAGGCTCTGCTGCGTTTGCCACCGGGTAGGGGTGTCCTCTGTAGCGGCACAGCACGACTTTCAGGCTCTGCTGTGTCTGCCATCGGCTAGGCCTGTCTAGTAGGCAGGGACATTGACTGTGGGTCCGGGATATAGCGTTTCTATGCATGTTTGTATTGTTTTGGTGATGTTTATGTTATTACTTGTTGTCTAAGTAAAGTTTTTCTGTTTTTGCATCAGGAGCTGGTGTCCGTGTCGCTTTCCTTATTCCATGACTTCGCTGTATCCTGGGGGTCCCTCCCCGGTTCACGGTCTTACAACTTGGAGTAGTCGGCAGGATACAGCGACCGTTATGGACGGGAACGCGGCAGGAGATCGCCCCCCGGCGCCAGTGGTGCCGTATCAGGACCCAGACCATGGTGCACAGGCGCAAGTCCAGCTTGCCCCCACAACGATGCTGCGTCATCTGCCAAAGTATGACGGTAACAATATGACATTGCAGGACTGGACTGAAAGGGTGCAAAGTGCGGTTAAAATGTGTAACCAGACCCCCGAACTGCGGGCCGAGGTTGAATTGGGAGCCCTAGAGGGTGACGTCAGGCGGACAGTGATGGTAAGGCCTGACTCTGAGAGAGATACCCTAGAGAAGATATTCTCCCTGCTAGAGAGAGCCCAAGGGAGGCGGGCCAAAGTGGTACAGTTACGGAGTCACTTCTTTAACCGACCCCAGCGAGAGGGCGAGACCCTGATGCTGGGGTCACTGAATGAGATACAACGACGAGACCCTGAGGCTATGGGCGCCTTCCCGGAGGTGGACCGGCTTCTACGAGATCAGTTCATAGTGGGGCTATCCAATACATTTTTACAAGATAAATTACAAGAGATGACCCGAACAATGTCCGATATGACATTCTACAGCGTTTATTTAGCCGCCGTAGAGAGGGAGGAAGAGCCCATACCTACGGCAGCGAGAGTGTTGAATAGTGCGCATGTTACAAGGGACCGGCCGGGATCTGAAGAGTTGGAGTCCTTAAAAGATGTGGTCCAGGCCCTGCGGGCGGAATTGAAAGAGCTTCGGCTGGAAGTGTCCCAGATGAAGGTAGAACCGTCCCGGCCTCCGGAAACTGTCCCCGCACCTCGTGTCACTCCACCCAGAACAACCCCAGTGAGGGGGCCGGGCAGAAGAGGGCCCCTCTGTTGGGTTTGCTGAAAGTACGGCCATATGGCCAGAGGGTGCCCAGAACAGGTAGCGTCAGAGCCAACGTTAAACTTCTGACCGCTGCAGTAGCTGGGCGTCCTGCGGCGGTGCACCAGAAGTTAAGCCCTGTGCATGAAGAACGTGATCTGTTTGCCAGCAGCCCCGTATTAGAAGTCAAACTGGAAGGCCGAAAGGTTTGCTGCCTAGTTGATACAGTGTCAAAGTGCACTCTAATGCCTTTGGAGTTCTTTGAGAGGCTTATCGGGCATATGATGGTGCCCGAAGATGGGAGCGTCATCAGGCTGATGGCTGCCGATAATAGAGAGATGGATGTTCGAGGGATAGTCTGGATGCGGGTCCGACTGTTTGGGCAAGACATCTGCAAGAAGGGGGTCGTGCTGGTGGACCATTCATCCCGGAAAGGAATGGACGTGACCCTGGGCATGAATATACTGAGAGACCTAGATCATCAACTCTATGCCAAGGAAGGGCCGAAGTACTGGCAACGGGCCACCGCACATCGACCTACCCAGAAGGTCTTACAACAAATGGTGAGGAGCTGTGGCCTGCAAAAGAGTAACCTGTCCGGACGGGCCATTGGAGATGTAAGGGTGCCACGGAGGACTCCGTTGATGATCCCACCTCGACAGGAGCGAATATTGATGCTGCCAGTGGGGGCTGGACGACTACTGAATGGACTGGAGGTCCTGATCGAGCCCTCTTATCAAGAAGAAACACAGATTTGCCCACTGGTAGCCCGGGCCCTTGCTGTTGTGAAAGACAGATGTGTGCCTATACGCTGCTGTAATGTTGAGGACTGCGAGTTAACCGTCCCCGCAAACACCCTGCTGGACAAAGTTTATGTGTCCAAAGGGGGTATCGCTCGACAAAGGGGCTTTACACTGCAGCCGGATATGAGATCATCCTGGACCTATGCTGTGGAGGTCCATTCAAGGGAAACCCCGACAGTGGAGTGAAACGGTCGAGTGATCATGGCCCGTATGGGGGTGGACTGCAGAACCCTGACCCCGGGGGAACAAAAGCTGCTGGAAGACACCCTCTGGGAATTTCAGGAGGTCTTCTCAAGACATGATGAGGACTTTAGGTGTGCTACTGCCACAGTAAGGGATAAACGAAAAGGAGCGCTCCAAACTATATATTTCAAATCGCATATTCTAGTATTGGGGATATCAGCAACGTCCGAACCGACTAACTTCATTTACAGGTGATTTGAATCACCGCCCAAAGACTCTAAAATCACATGACCGAGCAGTGAACCACGTGGGACGCCACGTAGGTCCTGGCAGGTTACAGCGGCGAACTCTGCTATACCGCTGCATCGCATTCATAGGAGCGGGAGATCTCACCTACACGTCTGATCGGATGATTGCAAACACCACGCCACACAAAGTAACTGGTGACACTGGATAAAGACGTCAGTTATGCATACCCTATGCAAGTACATATGAATCCATGACTCTGAAGTCTAGCTCTATTTGAACTGATACTAATTTGACTCAAACGGGATTGATCTATTCCTTGGGTCATTTTCATCTCCCCCATATTGCGCAATAGGCATTGGGACATTGTTCTGACGAGTGCGGTATTTTTGCATTTTTTAGCCTTTTATGACATGTTATAACCTGTATGTGATATATATTTTCTTGATATTTTTATGCTTTATGCTTATTTGCTATAAAATTTATTGTGGATACCAATCAACCATGTGTTTGCCTGATACTGAGTGATCCCCTATCCAAGTTTTTACTCCAAATGATGACTCCAAATGCTGCTGCCTGTGAGTGAACCAGGAAGTGTTGATCTGGCATGGTGGAAGGATTGTCCTGTGAGGGACTGAATCCGATTCCATCCTGGCTTGCAGATGTCTGGCAGTTAATGGACACTCAGAAGAAGGAGAGTAGCTGTTATATCCTTTCTGTATCCAGCTCTTTTGAAAGAGAGTTTGCCCCAGGAAGACCAGTTCAGTGTGTGGATAGGATAGAAGGCCTCATCATCAAGCAAGGCTGCACGGTTGCTGAGAAGTTGGTGGTCATCTCTGGTAGTACACCTGGTTACTGATTGTGATATATTGTGTGGCGCCTGAAGTTACAGAGACTAGCCTAGGCCTCGCATTAGTTAGCTAGTTAGGGTTACATCGTTTTGCTAGGCTGTACTGTACTGGACTGCAGCGCAGTTATTGACTTGCACGCGCTGCTGCGTTTGCCACCGGCTAGGGGTGTCCTCTGTAGCGGCACAGCACGACTTTCAGGCTCTGCTGTGTCCGCCATCGGCTAGGCCTGTCTAGTAGGCAGGGACATTGACTGTGGGTCCGGGATATAGCGTTTCTATGGATGTTTGTATTGCTTTGGTGATGTTTATGTTATTACTTGTTGTCTAAGTAAAGTTTTTCAGTTTTTTCATCAGGCGCTGGTATCCGCGTCGCTTTCCTTATTCCATGACTTCGCGGTATCCTGGGGGTCCCTCCCCGGTTCACGGTCTTACATAAGCACATGGCAATATACTTACTAGTATTTAGAAATTGGTTTGTGGGAGGGTCTTGAGGGTTTTTGTTCCAGGCATGGACACGCCCCTTCCCTAAGACTCCACCTCTTCCACTTAGGACAACCCCTTTTGTGGTCCACCACTTCCTTTTTTTGGATGCATCATACCCCTTCAGAGCACATGGCTTATGCCGAATCCTGGGGCTACATACAGTTACAGCTCATGGACAGGTGCTTCCATATAATCTAACTACTGGTGCCTACCACAATCTGACAGCAATCAGTGGTTTTAATGAACCATAGAACTGCATATGTGCAAACTCTTCAAACCGCCACTAACTGAAGTAACAACAATACATTCCAGCCAGCAGTAACAACTGGAGCCCCCGCAAGGATTTAGAGAGGACAGCAATCCCCCACTCATCTACTTACCATTGAGCAGTGAGAGGAACACATCGCCAACACATATTACCCACATTTGCATTTTTGCATATATTAAAGAGCATCCATTTGGCCAATCTCCAGGGCTTTATGCATTCATTGTGGCAACCTTATGAGAAGTTTTTAGAGGATTTACAAGGATTGGCAGATCTAACACCTCTACCATCAACATGAGGACATATTTTATATCCACAAACATGAGACCCCCCATGTTGCAGTTAAAATTGGTTTCTGGATCCATAAGGCTCTGCAATGCCACTGTAAAAGGATTTTCTGGTAATGAAACAGTTTTTACTTATGCCCTATAGCCTGCTTGACCTATTGAATGATTCTCCTGCTCATCTACCTTCTGGTCTCCGTCTATCTTCTGACCCCATCCACAGCAAAAGTTATGTTCCATCCATGGGCCAGGCCAGAAAAGGATAAAGGATAAGAAGGAGCCGGACTTAGGGCGCAGCATAGGGGGAGGCGAGCATGACAGGGGGTGGTTTAATGAGACCCCTCCCTGTGAGTAGTAGGGGATTGGTGAGTTTGATTTAGGTGGGGGGAGCCAGAGGGGTTAAAAGGGGGAGTGAGGCAGGGGAGAGGGGCCATTTTGGTGCGTACTGACCCCTGCCCACCCACCCTTCTGTTTTGGGGGGGGGGGGCCCATGGGAAATAGGCGTCAGTGTGGGGGTTTTGGGTGGAGTGTTGGTTTGCACTTGGGGTTTCTTTTTTTTTTTATATTTTATTTAAACTACATAAAAGAAAAAAAAAAGAAAAAAAAACATATGGCACTAATAAAAGGTGAAGAATGAAAGAAGACAAAGGGATGTAAACGGGAGGCTCTTGTCACGGCGGCTTAGGGTGGCGGTGGGAGGTCCTTGGAGTCGGTGGGTTTATCAGAGGACGAGGATGGGAGGGCCCCACGGTGGGGGCTGGACTCCCATGGTTGCTTGGCGGCTGTGGCGGAAATTGTTGGGGTGGGTCAACCGTGGTGCTTCCGAGCTAAGGTACAACGGCTGGAGGTAAGGTCGGCCACCCCGGCATGGTTTCAAAGGTTTCGGGCTTCAAGGACCTCCCCCTGGGTTAGGTTAATGTGGGGTTAATTTTATATGTATGTTTGTTTAATAAAAGGCTGCTGTGGCCAATTTATTCCATCCAGGTGTCAGTGTTGTTATTTGGGTGGGAAGAAGGTTGGAGTGGGAACTAGAGGCTGGATGGTGCGTGGAGGGCAGCCTGAGGAATAAAAGGGGGGGTCGAGTGGGTATAACCAGTACCCTGTCATGACGTTAGCACAATCTGGATTTTCAGAAGAGGAGTATGACGTGACCAGGTTCCTGGGACAGGGATCCATGCTACTTTGAGATGTTTATTATAAACTTTCTTCTACAGGTGTGCTATAGAGGTGGCTTTGTGGAACCTGTTGGGTCCTGGAAAACCCATTTAAGTCCCCCAAGTTGATGACAGCAATTGATGCGCGCAGTGATTTTCGTCTGGCCGATTCTTGGCATACTTGCCAGGTTGTGACCGAATCTCTGCCACTTCCCATTATAGTGAATGGGGCCAGATGGCCATGTGGTAGCTTCAGGCAATGCCAGAAAGATTCAGGAGGCCGTTCCCTGCCGGATCTAAAAGTGCTAGTGTGAAACTAGTCTTAATTTTTGGGATTCTGATCCTGTCCTGGTTTTGCCTGTCTGGGTACTCTTTTACCCATTCAGGTGTACTCTCCTGCACTTAGTCAAGTCAAGGACCATCTCTTAGTTGTGGGCCGTCATTTAGAACAGATTATTCAAGTAGGAAGGGGCAGTGGTGCAGGTGGAGTACAGAACTGCATGGTTCCCTCCCTTTTTCATGAAAGTATTTTGGCATATAATTCCAAACTGCAATCCGACATTTTAGTTTGCAGACTTTTTTTTAAATTATTTTATGTATATCTATTTTATCCCTGGTGGACTCATCTAGAGTGACATCAGTGAACATAATACAACATGCAATATTATACATTGTATGTTGTCATTGTCTATTATTACCTGTAGGATTCTGTCTCCTTCCCTTATCCTCCCATCTCTTGCGGCAATGCTATTTGGATTCACCTTTAAGAAAAAAACATCAAGATTAAATACATCATCCTGTTCATCCTCTCACTGTTTCTATAGCTGAATCACAGCAGTTTGCACCGGCTTCTACAAATCATGTATTTGTTCTTCAAACTCCCACAACCTGCAGAGATAAAAGTCTGGTGACAGATGAAACTCTTAGCAAGCTTGGAAGTATAATACTTAAAGGCTGAGATGAAAGGAATTAACTCAATGGAATAAATGTTGGAAGAGCAAAAGTAATACAGCTTGAGGAAGATTCAGTTTCGTACCTCTCCAACATATATCCCTAGGTCTTCTTCATCATCAGTGCGATAACAAACTGTTAGTCCCAGCTTGTCTTGATGGTTTATCTTGCACAGCTCTACTTCCTACAGGGAAAAAAAGACCAGCCACTTAATAATTTGCTTTAGTTGTAAAGCTATCTATACCCTAGAGATCTTAGGTGAACACTTTCTAAACGACTTGTTATTCACGGTTGGTCCTGAAGGTTGCCACCAACAACTGGCAGATTAAATAGCTTGCTTTGTGATCTTGGATTCTATTAATGAAGTCAGTAAGATGTATGTAAACTCATTCCACCCCATCTGTAAACATGCCCTGTGGTGCACATCAGTGATTTGCCAAGAATGACTTTCCAAGAATGCCAACAACAGCACCTGACCAAAAAATCCAACACAACAGATTGTCTTTTCCAAAAATATTTTCATCCGGTGAGCTTTCTCATGTCATAAAAAAAAAGTAGGACAGTCGGTAGAATATGGCTGAAATCAGCTTTTTAAAATGTCTAGTGAATGGTCAAATCAAGTCCAGTCAATAGAAAACTAAGAGCCATAGTCAACCAGAGTTGAGAAGTAAAATACAACAACCCCATATAAAAGCCAAATAGACACAATAGCATAGAGTTTAACCATTAATGGGATTATCTCATGAAGGTAATGTATATGGATATCATACAGGGAGACCCTCAGTGAGGGTTCTACTCCATGAGATAGAACGGAGAGCTGCTCTTTAAGAACAGATTAATTTCTGGTGGATTCCAGCTGTCCAGGATAATAGATGTGTGACATTTCATAATTTAGTCTCTGCAGAGGAAATGTCTGGTGCTGATGTAGCTGCCTTTGGCACAATCGGCTATTTGGTATTGTTGCTGGGAGTAATGCTGACACATAAGGATAAGTTCACTAGAAAGTTGGAAATTCAGAATAGTTGAAGAACCCCACCAAATATTATGACAATTGGTATGAAACTTCTGAGTCAATAAATAGATTTAACTTTGGGCTAATTCTTAGGGTGTTATCCTGGCAGTCCCCTGGTATTCACCCTTTTGGACTGCAGGGGGACCACCAGGCTGCGCCTCTTGGAGAAGGCTCTAGGAGATTGATAGCTGACCCACGGAGAACAGTGTATACGGTGCAGGGCAGCGAGGGGTCAGGCAAAATCATAGTCAGGGACAGGCCGAGGCTGTGCTATACAGGAAGTGAGTCAGGGCAGGCAGAGTAGGATCAATACAGGCATCAGGCAGAGGTCAGGCCAGGCAGTGGTGGGACAGAAACCAGTAAATGAGCAGGAAGTTGGCACACTGGCAGATAGCAAAACAGACACCTTAACTGGATACTAGCATGCTAGAAAACTTATTGTCCAGGGACCCTCCCACAGGTGAAGATGTCTTAAAGGGGTTATCCAGGTCAATATAATGATGACCTATCCTCAGGATACATCATCAATATCACATTGGCGGGGTTAGAGTCCTGGCACCCCTAGGTTACAAGCAGCCGCCGTGCTCACTGGAGCTCTGGTAAGTGCATCCGGTTCCCGGCAGCTTTCCAAGCATATTGCTGTACATTGTACAGAAGCTGTGCTTGGTATTGCAGCTCGGCCCCATTCAATTCAATAGGGCTGAGCTGCAACTAGGCTATGTGACCGATGAATGGTGACGTCACATGGCCTTGAAAGAGGCCACAGCGCTCCCGGAGTGCCGGCCTCTTCTAACAGCTGATTGGCTGGGGTCCCGGGTGTTGGACCCCCACCGATCTGATATTGATCAGAGGATAGGTCATCAATATAAATTACCGGACAAACCCTTGAAATGCCACAGGATTGCAGCTAGGTGAAGATAAGGGTGCATGCTGTGGCTATTTAAGAGCCTGGGGCGTGGTAAGGGGATGCTCACACGTGTCATATGGGCAGAGAAGGAGGCGCCTGCGTGGAGAGACAGGCCAGACCAATCAGCCAGACTCACTGGAAAGCGGACTACCAGGTAAGCAAAACACCAAAACCAATAAGATCAAATGGAGGGGTAGGGTAGGTCAAGCAGAATTATTTTGGAGCTTAATGAGGTGATGGTGCACCAATACCAAAGTAGAATCATAAGAAGATATTAACCTGTTCTAAACTAACTATTAATATCTATCTATGGCTTATTGACCATTTATAGTAATGATAATGCCCTTTTGTTATGCAAAGTGGAGAACCTCTTATGAAGATATCCTCTTCCTCTAGCAGATTCAGCCCATCTATGCCTTATATGAACAGGCATTTATTTTTAATTGCAAGCTCTTCCAATTTTATAATGCATATTAGGCATCTTGACAAAACTCACTTCATACTCCAACTCATCAGTGCGCTCTCCCTCGGGTTGTACTCCATCAATGAACTCAGATTGTTCATAGAACTCATTCTCAATTGGTGGGCTGTAAAAGAGAGAAAGATCGACATGGTAAGCCCTGGTACAGTGAAATTCAAATACACCACACCACCATAACATGAGATTTATTACATTTAAGCTATAGTTGGCTGACTGATGCTAGATAGTTTTTTTCTGGGTATATTTAAATTGGCAATTCTAAATACATACTCTATGGACCTTCATCAATTTTCAAGAGCCCATTGGAATTTTGAATATCCATAAAAGTTTGAGTTCCCTCATTCAAAATAGCTGCAAAGAATGTCTTTCCCTTTTGAGGACCCAACATGTCTGTGCATTAAACAGACTGCCCATTAACTGGAAATTAAAATTCTGTAATTCCTCAATTCCCCGGCAGGAGCACTGTAGGGGAATCGAGCACTTGATGCTAGGTTCCGCAAAAGGATATGGCTGATAAATGAGGGTATAGGCAGCAACTCCATGTGATTGTTATTTTTCCACCCAGAAACATAGTGATGTAGACCTATTCCTCTCTTTTCTATGGAGCCCTAACAGACCCTAGAAAAACCAGATGACAGCGTAACAACGATGTATTACATTACTGTAGACAAACAGTGAATGTTCCTGTCACACATTAGTAGCAGAGTCTCTACTCACAGCTCTGATAGTACATACGGTTCTAGAACAACCATGGCAGGGCTTGGAGGTCGAGCTTTGCCCATTGTCATGATGTGCTCAAAGGTGATATCTGTTTGGGTTCCATTGTCCACAAACTGCAGGTCATGGGAAGAAGCTGTCAATGCTGCTCCCTTCATACGGGGACTGCGTCTCAGCACCTGAATCAGTAGAGGATCTTTGCTGGTGCGTAACGTTTCAAGTGTCTGCTCCTGGGAGAGTCGTGAAAGTTCTTTTCCATTCACCTGGGAAACAACGAAAATACAAACATCATATAAACTTTTTTCCAGAACTTTTGCGGAAATGTTGATGACCAAGACAGTCTTCCTCATTTTTTTGGCGTTTCTAGCACTTTTATATGGTTTGCAGTTGAGTTGTGCATTTAGATTTGGTAAGGAACTTAACACAATTAGCCCAGAAGACCCAGATAGCTGCCCAAATCTTGCCAAGGCTGTGGATATGGGAAACTTAAATGTTCTCCCTGCGATTCCGTGGGTTTGCTCTGGGTACTCTGATATACATTACTTCCAACTTCCATATGTATAGGGAATTCGAATAGTCTCCTAAGGGTATGGCCACATGTTTAGGTTCAGTTTTTGAAGCCAAAACCAGGAGTGAATAAAAAAAAAAGAGTAGAAGTCATATCTGTCCTTTGTACTTTCTCTCCTTTCATGATCCACTTCTGATTTTGGCTTCCAAAACTGCATGTAGAAACCGGACCTTTTGGTCGTACCCGTATGAGTTTTCTCATGATACAGTGATATACTTCCATGTGTATGTCTCTGATAATATAGTAATTTGAACCTTTTGAGCCCAAACGTTAAATCAGTCACCAGGACAGGGAATTTAATTGGTCTCATAAGGGTATAGCCACACGTTTAGGTTTCCTCGTCAGTTTTTGAAGCCAAAACCAGGAGTGAACAAAAGAAAAAAGAGCAGAAGTCATATCGGTTCCTTATACTTTCTCTTCTTTTATTATCCACTTCTGATTTTGGCTTCTAAAACTGCATGCAGACACCTGACCGTTTGGTTGTACCCTTATGATTCAACGAGTTTCCTCATGATACTCTGATATACTCTAAAATACTTCCATGGGTATGTCTGTGATAATATAAGTTACTTGAACCTTTTGAGCCCCCAAACGATAACGTAACTTTTATATACTCTTCTCATCATGTGAGCTTGAGGGAACTTTTGACCCTCCTCAGACTATAGGGCCTGGGTGAAACTGCAACTTCTGTACCTTCTTTAATTACTCCTTGTTATGAGCCTCGACAACACAATTAAATAAAATAGAGAATAATGGGTATTATTGCCAAACTAAGATGGGTTAATAAGGATTAAATACTATTTAGCATTTGAACGGGAGATGGAGAAGAAATAACTTTTTAAATATTCACCCTTTAGTTCTTTCAGTTCTGGTTCAGTTCAGATTATAACAATTAATGAAAGAACTTAATTCATGAATGGAGAGTAGTCTTATTAAGCTCAGTCGCTGCTGATGTGGCATTGAGTTGGCACTTCTATAATTGCAAACCAATTACCTAATTAATTTTCATTGTTTCGAAGTCTGTTTTTCCTTAAAGTAAAAGGGTGAAGGTTGAGCAGAAAAGCACTAATGGGAATAAAACATAAGAAGAGAACATTCCACGGAAAATCTCTGCTGTAATTTAATTAGGAGAATATTATTTCATGCAGAAAAATGAATGTTGCAGTTGCCAAAGTTTGGTGGAACATTGCAAATAACAGAAGGGGCATCTGGTTAAGTGGCAGCTAGATGGCACCCACTGGCTTTTTATAGTAGGACAAAACATTTTCCTGGGGAACACCTATTAGGACTTATTTACATAGGGTAAAGTGTGAAGTGCCATAAATGTAGACTGCCTGGACCTTACCTAGATTTTGAGAGTCTCTGTACTCTAGAATTGTTGAACCATGTCTATGATTAATGATTGCACACTGCACTGAACCTATGAACATCACAGCAGGTTGAAAATGACCAGTACCCCTAGAGAACACGTACTTTGGGTTGAGAACCTCAACTTCTGGTTCTACCACAAATGGGCTTGAACTGCAATCTGCATCTGGTAAAAGCCTAAAGGATTGCAGCTTATGGCATGAGGTAAAGTGTGAAGTGCAATAAATGTAGACTGTCTGGACCTTACCTAGTTTTTGAGAGTATTAACTCTCTCGGTACTGTAGAATTGTTGAACCATGTCTATGATCGCACACTGCACTGAGCCTATGAACATCACAGCTGGTTGACAATGACCAGTACCCCTAGAGAACATGTACTTTGGGTTGAGAACCTAGACCACTGATTCTAGCACAAATGGGACTGAACTGCCATAAATGTAGACTGCCTGGACCTTACCTAGATTTTGAGAGTCTCTGTACTCTAGAATTGTTGAACCATGTCTATGATTAATGATTGCACACTGCACTGAACCTATGAACATCACAGCAGGTTGAAAATGACCAGTACCCCTAGAGAACACGTACTTTGGGTTGAGAACCTCAACTTCTGGTTCTACCACAAATGGGACTGAACTGCAATCTGCATCTGGTAAAAGCCTAAAGGATTGCAGCTTATGGCATGAGGTAAAGTGTGAAGTGCAATAAATGTAGACTGTCTGGACCTTACCTAGTTTTTGAAAGTATTAACTCTCTCGGTACTGTAGAATTGTTGAACCATGTCTATGATCGCACACTGCACTGAGCCTATGAACATCACAGCTGGTTGACAATGACCAGTACCCCTAGAGAACATGTACTTTGGGTTGAGATCCTAGACCACTGATTCTAGCACAAATGGGACTGAACTGCCATAAATGTAGACTGCCTGGACCTTACCTAGATTTTGAGAGTCTCTGTACTCTAGAATTGTTGAACCATGTCTATGATTAATGATTGCACACTGCACTGAACCTATGAACATCACAGCAGGTTGAAAATGACCAGTACCCCTAGAGAACACGTACTTTGGGTTGAGAACCTCAACTTCTGGTTCTACCACAAATGGGACTGAACTGCAATCTGCATCTGGTAAAAGCCTAAAGGATTGCAGCTTATGGCATGAGGTAAAGTGTGAAGTGCAATAAATGTAGACTGTCTGGACCTTACCTAGTTTTTGAAAGTATTAACTCTCTCGGTACTGTAGAATTGTTGAACCATGTCTATGATCGCACACTGCACTGAGCCTATGAACATCACAGCTGGTTGACAATGACCAGTACCCCTAGAGAACATGTACTTTGGGTTGAGAACCTAGACCACCGATTCTGCCACAAATGGACTGAACTGCAATCAGAATCTGGTAAAAGCCTAAAGGATTTCATGTTTAGGTAGGTGGTGTATGTCAACGTAACATGTAACAAAGGAGTGTCTATATACAGATGAAACTCGAAAAATTAGAAAATCGTGCAAAAGACCATTTATTTCAGTAATGCAAATTAAAATTAATTGCATAAATGCTGCTTAAAATTAGAATTTAGTGAAAAGGTTCAGTATTCTAGGCTCAAAGTGTTGCACTCTAGTCAGCTAATTAATCCATACCCCCTAAGCAAAGGGGACCTCAAAATTGTGACTTTGGGGTTTCATAAACTGTAAGCCATAATCATCCAAATTATTATAAATAAAGGCTTCAAATATCTCGCTTTGCATGTAATGAGTCTCATATGTTAGTTTCACCTTTTAAGTTGCATTACTGAAATAAATTAACTTTGCACGTTATTCAAATTTTTCGAGTTTCACCTGTAGATGCCAGGACCCAAGGTTTCCCAGCAGATCATTGCCAGGGCATCATGATGTCTCTGCTGGCTTGCCTTATTCCCATACTATATATTCTCGCCAGGTAAGCAATGCACACACATACTTCTGTCCACATGATCTAAAAGATGACATGGTATCAGTCCAGACCACCTTCTGCCATTAATCCACAGTCCAGTTCTGATGCTCCAGTGCACATTGTAGGGGCTCTTGATAGTGGACAGAGGTCACAAGGCACTCTCACGAGTTGGGTGCCGTGCAACCTCATACACTGCAAGCTGCAATGTCCTGTGTGTCTGACACCTTTCTAGCATAGCTAGATGACCTCTTAGCAATTTGTGTCACAGTCACTGTACAGTAATTCTCCTGTGGGATCGACCAGATGAGCCAGCATTTACTCCACATATGAATTAATAAGCCAGGTCCTGTCTCAGCTCCACCAGTTGTCCTGACCAAGACGTGATCTTTTGCAGATGCTCTGATCCAGCTGTCTAGCCATCCTAATGTGACCCTTGTGAAAGTCGGTTACATCCTGAGACTTCCAAAACCGACATGTCAACTTCAAGAACCGACTGCTGCCTAACATATGCTAACCTATGATAGGTGTCATTGTCATTAGTCAATATTATGCACTTCATCTGTCAGTGGTTTCAATGGTATAGATTGGTGTATCTACTCGATATCTATCTATCTATCTATCTATCTATCTATCCATCTATCTATCTATCCATCCATTCATCTATTATCTATCTATCTATCTATCTATCTGTCTCTATTCTGTTATCTATCTACATGGGCGAATTGGCCATAGACCTTACAGGGAAACTTCCCGATGGGCCGATGTTTATGGGGCCGGCTGAGCCCTCCCCATGGCTGGCCACTGGAAGTTTTTGGGGATGTATTTTGTAATGGACAGTGGTATTTGGCTCTGTTGGGGAAATATTTTGTGCCGCAATATGGTATTACTGGCCCTGCCTTATCTATCTATTTATTATCTACAGTATCTATCTATCTATCTATCTATCTATTCATTCGTTCATCCATTATTTATCTATCTATCTGTCTATCTATCCATCCATTCATCTTTTATCTATCTAATTATTCATTCGTTCATCTATGATCTATCTATCTATCTATCTATCTGTATCTATCTATCAATCTATCTATCTGTATCTATCTATCAATCTATCTATTATCTATCTATCTATCTATCTATCAGTATCTATCTATCTATCTATCTATCTATCTATCTCTCTATCTATTTTTCCATCTATCTATCTCTCTATCTATTTTTCTATCTATCTATTTCTCTCCATCCGTCTCTCAGATTTTTCAGTTTTTATTATAAGAACATGCACGGTATATAGTTATTTTTTTACTGGATCTCTTCTATTTCTTTACATACATAACTGTGAAACCAACAAACCTTACAAATTACGAATAAATGCTTGAAAACTATAGCAGAAGATTACCAAACAACATATGCATTCTGCCACAACACACGCTCTTCCTGCAATGACTCATCCATTACAATGAAGCGACAGATGTATCTGGGAATCATCTCCAGCCATCTTTACTGCAGGATACAGCACTGGGGGGAAGCAGAGGGCGTTCATGGGTAATTAAGATAATCTTCAGCACTTTAAGGTTGTCAGGGGCTACTTCACTACTGGAAATGACCCTCCCCGGCCATGACTATTATGTAGGAAGGAGCCGTCACGTACTGTATACTGGATATCCATTGTGCTTCCACTAGATTCTTTCTCATAGTAGTACAAACACCTAGATGTAAGAATTGTGACCAAAAACTGCAAAAAATAAAAATAAGCTTTGTTCCATTCATAGTAACATATGAGGTCATTTATCAAACTTGCTGAGTTGCCCATAGCAACCAATTAGATGCCACCTTTCATTTTTCACAGCTCCTTTGGAAAATGAAAGGTGGAATCTGATTGGTTGCTATGGGGAACTCAGCCAGTTCTACTTTACACCCAGTTGAGAAATGATCCCAATAGTTTGTAAGGCTGAAAAAAGACATCTGTCTGTCAGGATACCGGACTGGACCTACAGATTGTACAACGTTTAAAGAGGTTACCCCATCAGGATATTTGTGGCACCTCAATTGGATATGCAATAAATGTCCTATAGGTGTAGGCTCCTATCTCAAGAACTTGGCTTGATCATGAATGGAGAGCAAGCCACATATGTAAAGCTTTCTCCATTCAATGCTATGGGACTTAGCATCCATTTTGGATGTCCTATAGTTATAAATAGAGGGGCGGCCACCCATGCAATGCTTGCTCTCTGTTCACTGTGTGTCACCCATGGCAGCTTGCTCTTCATTATTGGCAGGGCCTATTCTTGAGTTAGGAGCAGGTCCCAGAGATGGGACACTAACCTTTTGTACATTTATGACATATCCTATAGAGATGCCATAAATGTCCCAGATGGGAGAACCCAAAAGAGTCTGCTACAACGTCATCCCTGTCTATGGGCCGTCTTTAGCACTGCAGCTCATCTTCATTCAAGTGATTGGGGCTAAATTGCAATACCAAACACAGCCCAACGACAAGAGAGGCGCTGTTTTCTTTTCAGTCCAAATAATCTTTTGATATCTGTGATGTGTGTATAAGATATAATGGAACTGAGCGGGTATTTCTTTGGGCCTCATATATATAAATTGTCTTTGTTGCTCATAGTAACCGATCAGGGCTTGGCCGTCATCCTTTAAAGTTGCGCTGTGATTGGTTGCTATGGGCAACAAAGGCCATTTTTCTTCCAGACGGTTTCATAAATATGCCCCAATTGAAGAAATGTATTAACTGTCTAAAAGAGAAAATGTCTTAGTTGCCCATAGCAACCAATCACAGTCCAGCTTTCATTTAACCAGAGCAGTTTAAGGAATGAAAGCCAACCTCTGACTGGTTACTAGTCTGCTCTTGAAAATGAAAGCTGCTCTGTGATTGGTCACTGTGGGCAACACAGACAGTTTTTTTCTTTCAGACAGTTTCATAACTCTGCCCAAGTAAAAAGAGATGTATTAGCTGTCTAAAAGAGAAACTGTCTTAGTTGCCCATAGCAACCAATCACAGTCCAGCTTTCATTTCACCAGAGCAGTTTAAGGAATGAAATCCAACCTCTGATTGGTTACTAGTCTGCTCTTGAAAATGAAAGCTGCTCTGCGATTGGTCACTGTGGGCAACACAGACAGTTTTTTCTTTCAGACAGTTTCATAACTCTGCCCAAGTAAAAAGAGATGTATTAGCTGTCTAAAAGAGAAACTGTCTTAGTTGCCCATAGCAACCAATCACAGTCCAGCTTTCATTTCACCAGAGCAGTTTAAGGAATGAAATCCAACCTCTGATTGGTTACTAGTCTGCTCTTGAAAAACGAAAGCTGCGCTGTGATTGGTTGCTATGGGCAACAAAGGACAGTTTTCCTCCATCTGTCCCAGACTTATATATAGATATATAAACTACAACTGCTCGATATATGGCTATAAGGTGTCGTTATCCTTCGTGTCTCCACAGATGTTACAGGCTGCCCCCACCCACCTCCGTCCCCACCACATTCTGCCATTAGCCGGTGACTCTATCAGAGCCCGATCAATGCTGCTCGTGCTTACTGTGTCTTATTGATACACAGCAGCTGTTGCCATGGAAACTGAGCCTTTGCTGAAGGAACGAAACACAGTTGGGAGGCAACGGGGAGGATTTTTTTTGTGGGGGGATGGGACACGGGACGAGGTGTACGGCGGACAAGGGGATGATGGGGGGCTCTCTGGTTGTGTAATTATTAGAAGAAGCCATGTAACGGTGACAGCTTCAGGATAACGGGAAGATAAACAGTGACAGGGAGAGTTAATGAGCGCGCAGGAGAGCGGGGAAGAGAGGCAAAAAGATTGAAGGGAAGACAGCAAGGGCACAGGAGGCCGAGAGAAAATACAATATCACAAGAGGAGCACGATGGGAAGAGAATTCTAGGAAGTGACAGCAATTTCACCTCCGTCTGCTCCAACTTTGTATCTCGTCCCTGTTTGTCTGGAAGCTTTTTTTTCCAAAAATGTCCTCAGTCATTGCTTTAATGATTTTTATCTTTTGAGGTTGTCTCGCCTCAGACATTGGTAGTATATCGTAAGGATATGCCACCAATGTAAGATAGAAGAAGAGGGAGGGGCTGGCAGAGGAGTGAGGAGCAGCAAGGGTGCACAGATTGGCTTGGACCAGCCCTCGGTGCACTTAAAGGGGTTATGTCACCTAGCCATATGCCCCCAATGTCACATAGGTACGGGTCCCACCTCTATCTCTAAATGGAGCCCCCAAAAGTCAAAAAGAGCGCACCGCGCATGCTCGGCCACCCACCATTCAATTCTATCGGAGTACTAAAAATAGCCAAGAGCTTTCTCGACTATTTCCGGCAGTCCAATAAAAGTGTGAGGAGCAATGGGTGTGCTTGCACAGTGTGCTTTCCATTCATTGCTATGCGAACGTGCTTGGCTATTTTCGGAACTCCCTTAGAAGTGAATGGAGAGGACACCACGTATGTGGGCTCAGTTCTAGAGATAGTTGCGGGTCCCACCTCATATTCTAACGATTTTCCACCAATGTGTGAGGTGACACAAGTGCACCAAAGGCAGGCACAAGTCACTTTGTGCACCCTTGCTCCTCCTGCTTCCTCTTCCACCTCCTCCCTTTCCTTCTTGAATGACAGGGCCAGGTTCCTGCATAGTCATCTCACCTGGCCCTGTCTATCAAGGAGAGGGAGGGGCTGGCAGAGGAAACAGGAGGAACAAGGGTGCATAGAGTGGCTTGGGCCCACCCTCAGTGCACTTAACTGTGCATTTGTGTATGGATTAAATGTACTTTTTCTCCAGAATGAAGTAACGGATCACTAAGTGAAATTAATCATTACATTCAGCTGAGCTAGGCCTACAAGGCATTGTATCTGGTTGATCAGTGAATATCCTGATGACACGCCCTTTAATGACACCATGTTGGAATCTAAGTTATTGACTATTGCCACTGTTTTTATATAGGGCCCTCTCTTTTCGTTAGCAAATATTTTCCCAGTTATCTCCCATGCAGCAGCCGATGGGTAAGGTGATGGCAGCCTGACAGCCTGTACTACCCTAAGGGTAGCCCCAAGCAGAACCTGAGCTATGAAAAAGATGTCTGAATTAAATCCATATGAAGAAGTCTAAAATGTATGAAGTCTAATAATGCATTATAAAAAGCAATTGGTTACAGTAATTGTAATGAGTCCCTGAGAAGCTGGTGCAGGGTGGGAGTGGTAGTGGCCCTGATTTGGTGTTGTGTCACAGTGTACCCCCTCAGAACGTTGGTCCCTGGGTATCGGTGACGTGCAAAGGTGGTTTGAGGAATCAGACCAGAAGTAAAAGTATACTCTTTCCTTAGTGCAAAAGATAAATTGTAGTACATCCATCAGTAGTTGGTACAAACTGCAATTTCTATGCCTTAATGATGAGGCATGATTAAGGGCACTTAAAACTCTCTTTTGAAATTCTGGCTAACAGCTGTAAGCTAGCACTTGATGGGTGTCTGAACCGTAGTCCCTCACATGCAGCAAGGTTTGTAAAGGTCTGGATTGCTAGTCACCCTGCTGTAGCTTTTGAGATTTCCTGGTTTTCTTGCAGTCTCTCTGGAGTAGTGGTCACACAGATGAATTGGTTATTTGGTCCCTAAGACCCTTGGAGTAAGAGCAATTGAGTGTGCTTCTTACTCCACACTGCCTAAGCTAGAACTTCTTTTCCTGGCAGAAAGAAAGATCAGCCCATTCCTACCAAGAGGGCAACATCCTAGTATTGAGGCTCCTGCCTGGTGTTGGCTAGAGTTCCTTTGATGTTAGGTAGATAGGTGCAAGACAGGTCTCCCTGGTGCAGTGCAGTGGTGACAGCAGTGCGGGTGTTAGGTACAAGGTAATAAGAATCCCAGAGTAAGGTAACGATTCCTACCAGCTTTACTGAGGTATTCTTGGCAAACAACACTTGTGAAGATAAGGCCAGTCTTGTCAAAATACATACACAATATTTCCCTCACTTAAATTCAGACAACTTCCCAAGTCAACCAAAGAGGTGCAAATTCACAATATGCACTACAGTTCCCACAGTGGGCTGTAGATCCTCCTGCTGGTAGCTAATTGTTATAAAAGAGTGATGGGTCCCGGGGACAATTAACCTTTTCCACAAGAAGTAAAGTCCAAAACCATAAACGTGTGTTACCTTTGCTATCATGCAGAATCTATGGTGATCCTAAAAAGTCTGTTCTCTCTACACTACGTGCAGAATTATTAGGCAAATGAGTATTTTGACCACATCATCCTCTTTATGCATGTTGTCTTACTCCAAGCTGTATAGGCTCGAAAGCCTACTACCAATTAAGCATATTAGGTGATGTGCATCTCTGTAATGAGAAGGGGTGTGGTCTAATGACATCAACACCCTATATCAGGTGTGCATAATTATTAGGCAACTTCCTTTCCTTTGGCAAAATGGGTCAAAAGAAGGACTTGACAGGCTCAGAAAAGTCAAAAATAGTGAGATATCTTGCAGAGGGATGCAGCACTCTTAAAATTGCAAAGCTTCTGAAGCGTGATCATCGAACAATCAAGCATTTCATTCAAAATAGTCAACAGGGTCGCAAGAAGCGTGTGGAAAAACCAAGGCGCAAAATAACTGCCCATGAACTGAGAAAAGTCAAGCGTGCAGCTGCCAAGATGCCACTTGCCACCAGTTTGGCCATATTTCAGAGCTGCAACATCACTGGAGTGCCCAAAAGCACAAGGTGTGCAATACTCAGAGACATGGCCAAGGTAAGAAAGGCTGAAAGACGACCACCACTGAACAAGACACACAAGCTGAAACGTCAAGACTGGGCCAAGAAATATCTCAAGACTGATTTTTCTAAGGTTTTATGGACTGATGAAATGAGAGTGAGTCTTGATGGGCCAGATGGCTGGATTGGTAAAGGGCAGAGAGCTCCAGTCCGACTCAGACGCCAGCAAGGTGGAGGTGGAGTACTGGTTTGGGCTGGTATCATCAAAGATGAGCTTGTGGGGCCTTTTTGGGTTGAGGATGGAGTCAAGCTCAACTCCCAGTCCTACTGCCAGTTTCTGGAAGACACCTTCTTCAAGCAGTGGTACAGGAAGAAGTCTGCAAGGTAAGAAAAACATGATTTTCATGCAGGACAATGCTCCATCACACGCGTCCAAGTACTCCACAGCGTGGCTGGCAAGAAAGGGTATAAAAGAAGAAAATCTAATGACATGGCCTCCTTGTTCACCTGATCTGAACCCCATTGAGAACCTGTGGTCCATCATCAAATGTGAGATTTACAAGGAGGGAAAACAGTACACCTCTCTGAACAGTGTCTGGGAGGCTGTGGTTGCTGCTGCACGCAATGTTGATGGTGAACAGATCAAAACACTGACAGAATCCATGGATGGCAGGCTTTTGAGTGTCCTTGCAAAGAAAGGTGGCTATATTGGTCACTGATTTGTTTTTGTTTTGTTTTTGAATGTCAGAAATGTATATTTATGAATGTTGAGATGTTATATTGGTTTTACTGGTAAAAATAAATAATTGAAATGGGTATATATTTGTTTTTTGTTAAGTTGCCTAATAATTATGTACAGTAATAGTCACCTGCACACACAGATATCCCCCTAAAATAGCTAAAACTAAAAACTACTTCCAAAAATATTCAGCTTTGATATTAATGAGTTTTTTGGGTTCATTGAGAACATGGTTGTTGTTCAATAATAAAATTAATCCTCAAAAATACAACTTGCCTAATAATTCTGCACTCCCTGTATTTCAGGGGTTCTCCTAGCAGAATTGCCTTTGCTCTGGCAGCTTCTCACTCAACAGGAATGGTGTTTTTCCTGGACTAAAATTCTCTTTCCTTGCTATCAGCTTCTCCCAGACTCACATGCTGTAAAGTCACGCATAACCAGAGCCAGATTCCACTCTAAACTAGACAAAACTAACTAGACAGGGGTGTGACTAGCACATAACCCTGGCAACTCTAACAGCAAGTTCCATATGCCACATCCAGATGCACTCTTTATATATCACTATGCTTCAGGCTAATCTAGTCTGGTGGTTACATATTGTCCCAAAATGTGCTTCTACAATGCCCACTACGGGGAGTAGTCCTTTAACCCCTTCAGGACCCTGCCATTTTTCACCTTAATGACCAGGCGTTTTTTTGGAAATTTGATGTGTCACTTTATGTGGTAATAACTTTGGAACGCTTCTACTTATCCAAGCCATTCTGATTTTGTTTGCCCGTGGCACATTACATTTCCCATATGTCTACTTTATGTTTGGATCATTATGTGAATGCCATTTTATTTTTTGGGGACGTTAGAAGGCTTAGAAGTTTAGAAGCAAATCTTGAATTTTTCTGAAAATTTCCAAAACCCACTTTTTAAGGACCAGTTCAGGTCTGAAGTCACTTTGTGGGGCTTACATAATAGAAACTACCCCAAAATGACCCCATTTTAGAAACAACACCCCTCAAGGTATTCAAAACAGATTTTACAAACTTTGTTAACCCTTTAGGTGTTCCACAAGAATTAAAGGAATATGTAGATGAAATTTTGAAATTTCAGAATTTCATTTTTTGGGCAGATTTTCCATTTTAATCCATTTTTTCCCAGTAACAAAGCAAGGGTTAACAGCAAAACAAAACTCAATATTTTTTTACCCTGATTCTATAGTTTACAGAAACACCCTGTAGGTGATTGTAAAGTGCTGTGTGGGCAAACGGCAGGGGGCGCAGAAGGAAGGGAATGCCATATGGTTTTTGGAGGGCAGATTTCACTGGGATAATTTTAAGTTGCCATGTCACATTTGAAGACCCCCTGATGCACCCCAGAGTATAAACTCCAAAAAAGTGACCCCATTTTGGAAACTACGAGATAAGTTGGGAGTTTTGTTGGTACTATTTTAGGGTACATTTTTGGTTGCTCTATATTACACGGTAACAAAAAATAGCTGTTTTGACACAGTTTTTATATTTCTTTACAGTATTCATCTGACAGGTTAGATCATGTGCTATTTTTATAGAGCAGATTTTTACGGGCATGACGATACCAAATATGAAAAAAATGATTTCTGAGACCCATATTTTTATTTTTTGGGAGATTGTCTTAGGTAGGGTCTAATTTTTTGCGGGATGAGATGACAGTTTGATTGGTACTATTTTAGGGTGCATATGACTTTTTGATTGCTTGGTATTACACATTTTGTGGGGGGTTTTTTACACAATTTTTATTTTAATTTTTTTACGGTGTTCACCTGAGGGGTTAGGTCATGTGATATTTTAATAGACCTGGTTGTTATGGACACAGCGATACCTAATATGTCAACTTTTTTTTTATTTTTTCCAGTTTTAACACAATAAAAGCATTTTTAAAACAAAAAAAAAACATTTTTTAGTGTCTCCATATTCTGAGAGCCATAGTTTATTTTTTGCCAGATTGTTTTATTTGAAGGCTCACTTTTTGCAGGATGAGGTGTCGGTTTGATTGGTGCTATTTTGGGGGGCATACGCCTTTTTGATCGCTTGGTATTGCACTTTTTGCACAGTTTTTATTTTATTTTTTCTACGGCGTTCAGGTGAGGGGGTGGAACATGTGATATTTTTATAGAGCCGGTCTTTACGAAAGCGGCAATACACAATATGTCTGGTTTTCCATTTTTTTTTTTTGTACCACTCTGGGACTTCAACTTCTGGGGTCTGATCCCCTCTGCAATGCATTACAATACAACCTGTATTGGCTGTCAGCTTTTATGCTGACAGTCTGCCTGTTAGACCCAGCCTAAGGGCTGGATTTCACAGGCTTCCGTAGGAGGCAAGTGATGATGCCTATGGAAGGCATCGGGCTGCTTTCTCTGCCGGCGTATGCAGCTCCTGCACCTGCCTGATCAGCCCACCATACATGTACGGCGAGGGTCCTCTATGGGTTAACAGACTTGTAATAATAGTGGAATAATGTGCACAGTGAAGTCACAGTATAGGGATAGTGCACATATTAATGTCACAATATTGGTACAATACAAATAGCAAGGTCACAGTACAGGGGCAACCTACCCAGTGATGTTAAAACACTGAAAATACACAAACAGTGATGTCACATGCAAGTATAATGTACATATGATGTCGCAGTACAGCAATAAAAAAAAAGTAGTGTACAGCAGCAAAAATGCAAGCAGTAGAAGTAACCATGAGGCTCCATAGTAAAATTAAGAATGGGGTCATACAAGATTTTCCATGGCACCTTGTACACATTTTACCACTAATTACACCTTAAGTCTCAGTTAATTTGGAACCCATTTGTTGTTGGGCCCTATAGCAGCTGCTATGCCTGCTACCCTGGCAGTTACGCCCATGTAGCCTGTAATACCAGCCTTGTTGGGTGTGAAGATATAAATCAGTATGAGAAGGGGCTCAAGTCATTCGATTTATTGGCACCCAGGAAGAGAAGACGTGGACACTGTTTTGAGATGGGCCAGCTTTAGGGAATTTCAACCTGTGTGATGGCACAGAATCTTTGAGCTTCCTCTGCTAAAGGGGGGGCACCAATGGTCTGGTTCTATGGAGGGTGCCTGAGCAATTATGTTCCTTAGCTTTCAAAGTTCCTGCTAGATGTGCTGTATCCTGTCATCTGCCCATGTACCGACCTCTGCCTGTTAACTGTGCTCTGACTCTCCACTGCCTGACCAGCGCCTGACCACTGTGTTGATCTTACACTGTCCTCCATGACCTTGGACTGATTCCCATATTGCACACACTCAACTTACCCTGCCTTCGGACTTTCCCTGACTATAATTTTGCCTGAGCTCTCAGTGTCCTGCGCCGGTGTCTCTGACCCCCATGGGTCTGCTATGAATCACACAGAGACTACTCCAGGAGGTAGTAGCCTGGTGGTTTCCCAGCATCGAAGTCCAGATCCCTATATAGGGGTTAAAGGGTGAATACCAGGGGAATGCCAGAATACCACCCTAAGGATTAGCCTAAACCCAAATCTGATGGTTTATACAATGGTTCCGTGCCCTTTGTCGTAACATATCCCTTGGACACATGGTTGATGACATTAGAATTAATGTAAAAATAGAGTGATAATCCTTTATATGGCTCTGCTTATCATGGCTGATGTTGGATAAATGAGGGTTTGCGTTATTAAACAAGATTATAGCTATTTCTATCACGTCCCGGCACCAGCGTCTCCCCCAGGCCTCTTCTCAATGAAGCATTTCAAAAGCTGGGAAACACTAATGACTGCCGCTCCGCCCTCCCTGCTTGCTCCATCTCTGCTTCCATTTTACTAATGCTTCTATGTCCTCAGAGCACCTTAAAATTACAAGCACTTTGGAAGAAGAATTAATTTCTGCTTCGGTCTAAGACATCTCCATACATGGACTACGTAGGCAAATAGCATGAGAGCATAAAATTAGACCTAATGGGCAGTCAAGGGCAGAGAGTGACCTTTTTATCACATGTTTCAGATATATGGAAAAGGAATATGGGTAGTTTTATTTTCTGAAAGGAAGTGAACTCCATTATTCTTTGCTCAAATTAAATACATCCGATATTTAAGGAAGTCTAATAATCCAGCTATAATTTCCATCATAGAACAGCAGCATAGTATTAAAGGGACTTCACAATGCCTTGTAGGGCTAGCTCAGCTGAATGTAGGGATACCTTCCACTTACTGATCCGATGCTTCATTCTGGAGAAAATGAGCTTCTAATCCATATGCTAATGAGCATTTAAGTGCACATGCGTGACCATCACTCTATTCAAAAAGGATGCTGAGGACCTCTCTTCTTGTGATCCAAGCAGTCAGACCCCAACAATCAAGGACTCACCTATGCTGTGGATGGGTGATAAGTTGGTATGACGGAAAATTCCCTTTTAATTTTCTCATAGTTATTCCTGTTGCTTATATACTATATTCATAGTATAAGATATAATGTTTAGAAGCCATCACACACATCTGTACTAGGGCCTATTTCAACCTTTTGGTATGTGTGCGAAAACCACAGAAACCTGGGGAGAACATATAAACTCCATACAGATGTTGTCCCTCGTGGGATTCCAATTTAGGAGCCCAGTACTATAACAGGCACTAGGATCTTTAACAACCTGACTGAAAAAGTCTAGGACTTTAGGGGAAATATTCCAGTTATTAATAATGCATGGAATAAATGCAATTACTGTAGATTTTATGTCTTGGAGACCCTTAGCGTAAATGTAGTGAAAACATAAATTCTATTAACTTTTATGGATATCCATAATCCTTCAGAGGCAGTGTTGGACTGAGGATCCTGGGGCCCACTTGAGGAAATTTCTGTTGAGGCCCAACCCTTATATCATCAATAAAGAAATAGACCCTAGTGGCAAATGATTGGATCCAAATGCAACTCCAAATGGGATTTTTTTCCTGTACTTTAGGGCCTGTATAAGAGCCTGGGACCACCGGAGGATCCTCTGGTACGCTGGTGGGCCAGCCTGACACTGTTCAGAGGTGAACTTAGCTCTACCTACTAGAGCAGGGATCAGCAACCTCCGGCACTCCAGCTGTTCAGAAACCACAACTCCTAGAATTCTCCTTTCACTTCTAGAGGAATTACAAGAACAGCCGAGTAAATATGCATGCTGGAAGTTGTAGTTTCACAGCAGATGGAGTCAGTGGCTTACATAGAGAAGTAAGGGCCCCATAGCAAGGATCAAACCAGGCCCCCCACACAGGACAGAAGGGTTTCCGCCTAAACCCCTTTCAATGACCATTGGGTCATTTTTTCCACTGCCTCATTTGCTAAAAGTTGTTTCTTTAGAGCGTAGAGTCCTGACAAAGTTTTCATCCCTAGTAAAAGAGAGGATGATCCCAAGTGGGCCCCCTCTTGCCCTGGGCCCCATAGAAGTCACATGGTCTGCCGCTATGGTAGTTACGCCCCTGGCTGGAGTGCCAAAGGTTGCTGATCCCTGTACTAGATGGTGGTCCTTATACAAGCACACCCACAATGCAGTATTGGTCATCCAAAACCTGGTATAATAAAAACATGAGATGGAGCTGAGCCCTGGAGATCCATCTGTTGATAGATCCGTAAAGAAAAAATCAAGGCAACTGGACGTACTGTAGATTTCTTGAAAACGTTTCACTCGTTCTTCCAACGAGCTTAACGAGCTTTCTCAATTCTGAGAAAGCTCGTTGGAAGAACGAGTGAAACGTTTTCAAGAAATCTGCAGTAAGTC
This sequence comes from Bufo gargarizans, assembly GCF_014858855.1. Taxonomy (NCBI): domain Eukaryota; kingdom Metazoa; phylum Chordata; class Amphibia; order Anura; family Bufonidae; genus Bufo; species Bufo gargarizans. Next base: position 171,171,824 of record NC_058088.1, on the reverse strand, counting down.
CAGTTGCCTTGATTTATTCTTTACAGATATACCTTGACCTGGATAAATGAGAACCTTCACAGACATCTGTTGATAGGTTTCAAATGAATATGAGCTGATCTCATGAGAGTCCATCCTCTCATGGTATAGACAGGTTTGCCCCGGTTTGAGCTAAAGTGTCAAACGCCTGGATGTCTAGTTGAGATAACAATTTACAGACCTGTTTGCTTGGAGTGTTGTAAGACACAGAAGAACTAAACCATATGGAGATGATTCCTCAGGCTAATCTCAAGCAAGATTTTTTTTTTTTTCAACAGAGTTATAAAAGGAACTTGTAAATACATAACAGGTGTGAAAACGATCGGTTTCTTCTCCACACTTCACAAAGTTTCCTGCCTACACAATAGATGAAGATTTCACGCTGAACCTTCAGATGACATTTTTTCTGCACAATAAATTGCTACCGCTATAAGTGCATCCTTCAGAGAAATGTACCTGTCAGCCTGGATGCTACAGTGTATTGGAAATCCACCAAAAAGATCTCTGCTTCACAACAACAGCAGACATCTCACAAAGAAGACCTTCTCTGATCAAAGTACAACCTCATAAACATTGCATTGTTAGGGCATGGATGACCAGGCTGTAGTCTAAGAAGGGGAAGGCAGAAGTATGGGGTAGAGTCTGTTGCCCTGGAGGACCTGAGTAAGGCTACTTCCACGTGCGTTTTTGTTATCCGGGTTTGAGATCCGTGCATGGGATGCATTCTGGTGCACGCCGTTCCGTTTGTTCAGTTTTGTCCCCATTGACAATGAATGGGGACAAAACTGAAACATTTTCCTCAGGTTCTGAGATCCTCTGCCGAATCTCAAAACTGGAAAGGAAAACGCAGATGTTAAAGTAGCCTTACACAAATTGACATGAATATTTCATTGACATTTATTTTACCCATGGCAGGGCTGCAATGAAAGGGAACCCTTTTTGATCAGGTTATTGCTCAGGGACCCTTCTAACAAGTAGGGATTGTCCAACGCTATGATATGCCATCAATCGCTGATAGTGGTGGTAGATGAGAATACTTTATAGTACCTGCACAGTTCTTGGATAAGCGTTGCATTTCTCCACAGAATGCTGAGGTTCCTTCATTCTAGAAAGTAGTGACGGTCACAGTGATCAAAACTCACAATCACCAAATGATGACATTTTAGGACTGTAGAACGTCTAACTTACTTTTGAAGTGTCATCTGAGTTTCCTTACCTTCTCAGACATTGATGACATATCACTAGAATATGCCATCAATGTCAGATAGTTGCGGGTCCCACCTCCAGATTGGGGCCCCCGAAGTGAACAGAGAGAAGACTTGAATACACAGTCACCCTACTGCTATTGGAGTATGGGAGTTCCGATAACAGCCGATCATCAACTTAGCTATTTCCGGCATTCCCATAGCAGTGAAATGGGTATGCTTTCCTTTCATCGCTATGGAACTTTTGTAAACAGTCGAGCGTGCTCACTATTTTCGGAACTCCCATAGCGATGAATGGAGAGCTGACATTCATTTCTGTAGGCCTATTCTGGAGAAAGGGGCGGGTACCAAAGGTGGGACTTATGGTGACCTTGTTCTCACCACAAGCTCTATACCTACTATCTAAAACAGGGGTACTCAAGAACTTTTTGTAAAGGTCCACATACCCGAGTCTGCCGTAGGATGAAGGTCCGAGCTGCAAAACAAAAAAAATATAAGGAGGGAAAACACCATTGGCGTGTCACGCTGCATTATTATTTTTTTTACAATAATCCACACCTCCAAGCCCACCAAGCTCCAATCTCCTTTCTGCCGACCAAACAGTAAGAATGTCTTTCAGTGCCCCCTAACAATAATGATACCCCTTTAATGCCCCTTAGACAGTATGATATCCTTTAGTGCTCCACAGAGAGTGATACCCCTAAGTGCACCCTCACAGCAGGGTGATCCCCTGGTGCCCCCACACATTATGATGCTCCTTAGTGCTCCTGACACATTGCGATGCCTCCTTAGTTCCTCCCCCACAGAGTATGAATACCCTAAGTGCCTCCTCATAGTAGTAATGCCCTCTCTTTGCCCCTTTCACAGTAGTAATGCCCTATCTGTGCCACTTCACAGTTGTAATGCCCTCTTTGTGCCCCTTCACAATAATAATCCCCATTGTGCCTCCTTCACAGTAATAATGCCCCTTAATAGTAGTAATGCCCATTGTACCCCTTCAAAGTAATAATGTCCATTGTGCCCCCTTAATAGTAATAATGCCCATTGTGCCCCCTTAATAGTATTAATGCCCAATGTGCCCCCTTCACAGTAATATTGTCCATTGTGCCCCTTCACAGTAATCATGCCCATTGTGCCCCTTCACAGTAATAATTCCCTCTGTGCCCCCTCCATAGTAGAAATCCCCATTGTGCCCCCTTGATAGTAGTAATGCCCTCAGTGCTAGTAATGCCCATTGTACCCCCTTCAAAGTAATAATGCCCATTGTGCCCCCTTAATAGTAATAATGCCCTCTGTGTCCCCTTTATAGTAGTAATGCCCTCTGTGCACTGTGCCCCTCCATAGTACAAATGCCCATTTTGCCCCCTTCACATTAGCAATACCCATTGTGCCCCCTCCAGAGTAAAAAATGTCCATTGTTCCCCCTCCATAGTAGAAATGCCCATTGTGTACCCTTCAAATTAGCAATGCCCATTGTGCCCCCTCCAGAGTAGAAATGCCCATCGTTCCCCCTCTAGAGTAGAAATGCCCATTGTTCCCCCTTCACATTCGCAATGCCCATCGTGCCCCCTCTAGAGTAGAAATGCCCATTGTTCCCCCTCCAGAGTAGAAATGCCCATTGTGCCCTCTTCACATTAGTAATGCCCATTGTGCTAAAAAAACAACAACACAGTACCTACTCACCTTGTCCCGTTCCTGAAGCTCACAGTCCTCTCTCCCCTGCAGACACAGATCCTCTGCAGCACTGTGGGGGCGGGGCTTATGCAGATTTCTGGACTGCAGGCTCCGTCCACACAAGCCAGTCGCGCGATCTGTGCCTGCAGGCTGAATGGGGGAGCAGGAAGAAGTCTTCCTACTTCACCATTCAGAAAGCTGCCAGCCTGAAGGAGGGGAGGAGCGCGGGGAGCAGTGACATCTGTATTGATGGAAGCGCTCATTGCTTCTGGACTGTGGCACCCCCTGAGAGCTGGCACCCGGGTGCATGCAGGTGTCCGGACAGCTAGCAACCATGGTCCGGATTGGGACTGCGGTCCACCAGTTGAGTACCCCTAATCTAGAGGATACTTTATGAAACCTAAATACATCTACACTTCCCAACAATAAAATCTCAACACTAAGAAGGAAAAGTTGTGGAATTATGGAATTCACAGGATGGATAGACATGTTAATGATATACAAAAGATAAAAAATGTAAACAAATTATTTAAAACATCTCAATTTATTCAGTATCGTTTATGAACGCCGTGTGCAGAAATACACACACTTACAAGCTTGGCATGCTATCGATGTGGTTATTAATGGTTGTCTGAGGAATGCTCTGCCACCCTGAATGCACTTGGGCACGCAAATCATTAAGATCCACTCCTGGCAGCTCCCTTCGCAATTGCCGCCAATGATGTCCCAGATGTGCTTGATGGAAGATAAGTACGGAGAAGCTGCAAAACATGGTAGCACATCTAGGCCACACAGGCTGCTCACAGTACTACTGTATATCATGCCACCCCACACCATAATCCCATAAGTAGGATTGGTGTGACATAGTAGTAGTAGTAGTCTCTGAGGTCCTTCTAAACACTTTGCAACCTTTCCAAGATGATTTTGCAGTTTCCAAGGTGGGGTGCAACTCCTACAAACGGTTGGCCAACCCATTATATACAGTAAGTGTGAAAGGTGCCATTAACAGTTAATACTTCCGCAAGCAGCAAAATCTATAGCCATAAACAGTGAAAACTTTGCTAACGTACGTGACCTTGGGATCCTGGACAGTCTATAAATGTCCTCCAGCTTTCCCTCAGGGATTGTTCTCTCAACAATAATGATGTTTCTCCTGGAGCTGGACTAACATCTACCAGAAGAGCAAGCAGAGCAAAACTGAAGTGGCTGATGCAATCCTGGCTAGAAAGCTACTCCCCCAGATGGGAAAGCGAATTCTCTCTGCTGAGTCACAACATAATTAACTAAACAGTGGCACATACAGGCAACTTTCGGTAATACATACAAAGCATAATATAAAGCAAAACCAGATTAAATGACATCAGATCAAGAACAATTTGCCTTGTACCTTCTTCCTGGGTACTTCACTTCTCCTTCCTGGTGTTGCAATTTCAATGCTGAGGGGTTTATATTCAGTACTTAATAAAACTGGCTTTTGTCCAAGACAAGATAGCTTGGTCTTCATTTAATTTCTTTTCAACACATTTCCCAAGTTGTGGTCCCCCACCTTCCACATCTTTATAAGTAGACAGCATGGCATAGCCTGGCTCCTCCATCTGCCACAGCTTCCAGCCAGAAAGGCTGCTCCCAGCAATGTCTACAGAGCTCCTTTAAATTGACAGGCTGCAAGGTATAAATACTCAATTCACTTACAGGACAGGGAACCCTCAGGCTAAATGCACATTAATCTTAATATGTAAAAAAATAATTCTGTCTCTGCCACTCAAACTGTCCACATGAGTGATAGGCGAGGAAGATGAGCACCGCTAGCTCAACGCCTTCCTCCTCCATGTTTTCTGCTTCATTTCTTTCTAAGTCAAACCACACAATTGTCAATTGTATTACCACATAATAGTTTAAGGAATGGGATGTTTGTTCCCTCCTTATTATCTTATAAAAACACATTTGTTATTTTCCACAATCGTCCTACGGAGAACCTGTCAGTTTTGAGATAATTCATTCTTTGTAGCGTAGTAGAAAGGTGCATGATAATGAAATGCGGAAAATACGTGAATGAAGAGCGTTACGCGAGCTTTATGTGAAGATTGCTTCAATTGTGCGTTGCTTAAAGCAACACATTTACCAGATTGGTATGAAAACATTTGCTCCTTTGCCCCCCCCCAAAAATTGCTATTGCAAAGTTGATTCAAACTAACATTTCAACAAATTATACGGTTAATATATAGATATATTTAACACAGAGCGCAACATTCCAGAAATATCTACTATAAGGCCTCTTTCAAGCGAGCGAGTTTTCCGCGCGGGTGCAATGCGTGACGTGAACGCATAGCACCCGCACTGAATCCTGACCCACATGAAACGGGAGCCGGCCCTGCCAACCATCTAATCTTTATAGGGCCTCCTGACTCATGATAGATGTCGGGCAGAGAAGGGTTTGGAATCTTGAACATGCCCAATCCTTTTGTTCTCAGGGATGTCACCCACCAGAGATGTCTGGCAGCAGCTTTCTCCCTTTCACCTATTCACAACACATTCAACTTCTCCTGCCAGTTTCCAGGCTGCACCATTGCACATGCTGCCTCCTGGATCTTAAAGGGACATCATGGGCCAAGGTCCATTTGATCAGCCAATGTTTAGCTGACCAAGACTTCTTAGGAGCCCTTCCTCCCACAGCCTAAGCTATAGCTATACTTTGGTTCCTGTGTCCTGCAGTGCTAAGGTGTCCTGATGAATTGTATTCCTGGCTTTTGATTGTCCTTTGACCTTATTGCCTGTCTGCTGCCCATCCTGACAATCAGCCAGGTTACCGTGCTGCCGAATTCCACTATTTCTGACCTGTGCCCACTTTGTTTCTACTGAGTACTGGGGTCTATTGCCAGCATCATGTCAGTTGTAGCTTACAAGACTAGTCAAGAGGACTCCATGAAGTGACATCACAAAAGGGGTAAAGGGTGAATTCCTTTAGGCCTCATGCACACGGTCCCATTGACTTGAATGGGTCCGCAAACCGTTTTCCGTAAAAAAAAAATCGGACAGGTTATATTTTTTTTGATGGACTGGAACCACGGATCACAAACGCGGATGGCAAACGGTGCTTTAGCCGAGTTTTCAACAGACCCATTGAAAGTCAATGAGTCAGCAGAAAATCACCAAAAACTGACACGGAATGAAACAACGGTTGTTCAGTTTTTCGTGATTTTCTGCAGACCCATTGACTTTCAATGGGTCCGTTGAAAACTCGGTTAAAGCACCGTTTGCTATCCGCGTTCGTGATCCGTGGTTCCAGTCCGTCAAAAAAATATAACCTGTCCTATTTTTTTCACAGAAAACGGTTCGCGGACCCATTCAAGTCAATGGGACCGTGAAAAAACGCGGAGGCACACAAGATTGTCATCTGCATCCGTGCGTCCGTTTTTTTCCTATCATTTGCATGGCAAACTTGACTTTTTTTTTACTTTCCTTCATGTCTGGTGATCCTCCAAAAATAAAGGAAGACACACGGAAGCAAAAACGGAAACGGATCACGGAACAACGGAACCCCATTTTGCGGAACGGAACACAACAACGGTCGGGTGCATGAGGCCTTAGACTCCACTCTAAAATTAAGCTCCAAGACAAATCCATTGCTTTGCAGTGGGTCCACACCATCTTTCTAAGACCATGACATACCTGAGGCTACTTCACACTCGCGTTTTGGGCGGATACGTCATGAATCTGCAAAAACGGATCCGTTACAATAATACAACTGCATGCATCCGTCATGAATTTATCCGTTTGTATTATCTGTAAAATAGCCAAGACGGATCCGTCATGAACTCCATTGAATTATGCCAGATTGTGTCAGAGAAAACGGATCCGTCCCCATTGACTTACATTGTGTGCCAGGATGGATCCGTTTGGTTCAGTTTCGTCAAGCGGACAGTAAAACGCTGCAGACGGCATTTTTGTGTGCGCCTCCAAAGCGGAATGGAGACTGATAGGAGGCAAATTGATGCATTCTGAGCGGATCCTTTTCCATTCAGAATGCATTAGGGCAAGACTGATCCGTTTCAGCCCTGAACGGATCTCAGAAACGGAAAGCCAAAACACCAGTGTGAAAGAAGCCTTAAAATGGCGGAACACATGCAGTAAAGATTGATAACTAGATGATAATATTCCAGATGAATCATGTTCCCTTTAAAGCAGATACAACAGTAATTGACTTGCTATGTCTGAAAGATAAGTAAAATTATGACCGGATCTACAAGCACCTGTAATTGCAAGATGGTGTCACATGGTCTTTTTCGGGTTGGCATCTCAGGCATTTCATTACCTTCATTACCATTATGTTACTGACATTTCCAATCTAAACAGGTTGTTGGGCTGATTGGAGTCATTCTGTATCTTACCATGTATCATATAAAATTGTCAGTAATTACAGAAACGCGGCAGCTTCTCACCCACCTCTAAATAGCTTTCCTGACCTTGTTTTACCTAGCAAAGTAAGGTAGCCGAAGTAGTGAGAAGTATCTACTGTGGTTCATCACGTATTAGGGGAACAGCATTTGGCATCGGATAATAATTCGTAAAGGGGTTATTCCATGATTGATGTAAAAGTGGAAATCAAACTTCATATAGTACAATCCCAATACCAAAATGAGTTGGGGCGCTGTGTAAAATGTAAAAAAAGTCAATAAAAACAGAATGTAATGATTTGCAAATCTCATAGACCCATTTTTTACTCACAATAGATCATAGAACACATATCAGAACATTTAGAACTTCAATGGCAGCAACGCATCTCAAAAAAGTTACGACAGGGGCAACAAAAGCTGAAACAGTAAGTGGTCCTAATAAAAACAGCTGGAGGAGCAATTGACCAGGTCAAAAAATCACATGTCAGAGAGGCAGAGTCTCTCAGAAGCAAACATTAGGCAGAGGTTCACCAATCTGCAAAAAACTGCGTCTACAAATTGTGGAACAATTTAAGAACAAAATGTTCCTTAAAGTGGACCTTTCATCGGTCCAAACATTGTGAACTAAGTATCATGACATATACAGCGGTGCACAGGGATCTCACCGCACTTACTTTTATCCCTGGGAGCCGCTCCGTTCTCCCGTTATGTCCTCCGGTATGTTCGGGGACTTGGTTATAGTAGGCGGTGACTTAGGGGACTTGGTTATAGTAGGAGGAGACTGCCCTTGTTCTGCTGGTCGTCTCCTTCTCCTAGGCTGTAGCGCTGGCCAATCGCAGTGCAGAGCTCACAGCCTGGGAGGTTTTTTCTCCCAGGCTGTGAGCTCTGCGATGCGATTGGCCAGCACTACAGCCTAGGAGAAGGAGACGCCCAGCAGAACAAGGGCAGTCCTTTCTACTATAACCAAGTCCCCTAAGTCTCTGCCTACTATAACCAAGTCCCCTAAGTCTCCGCCTACTATAACCAAGTCCCCGAACATACCGGCGGACATAACGGGAGAACGGAGCGGCGCCCAGGGATAATAGTAAGTGCAGTGAGATCCCTGGGCGCCGCTGTATATGTCATGATACTTAGTTCACAGTGTTTGGACCGATGAAAGGTCCTCTTTAATTTAAAATTGCGAAGACTTTGAATATCCCCCATATACTTTACATAATATCGTCAAAGGATTCAGAGAATCTAGAGAAATCTATGTGCACAAGGGAGAAGGTCTGCAGTCAATATTGGATGCTCGTGATCTACAGGCCATCACGCAGCACTCCATTAAAAACAGTTAGGATTCTGTACTGCGGCTCAGGAACACATTGCTTGTGAAAACAGTTCAATGTGCAATCTACAAATGCAAGCGTTATCATGCAAAGAAGAAGCCCTATGTCAACAAGATCCAGAAATGCAGATGTCTTCTCTGAGCCGAAACTCATTTTAAATGGATTGAGGCAAAATGGAAAACTGTTCTGAGGTTAGATGAATCAAAATTTTAAATTTATTTTGGAACCGACGAATACCATTTCCTGCGGACTCAAGGGGAGAACCACACAGCTTCTCAACAGCGCACAGCCTGCATCTCTGATGGTATAGGGTTGCATTAGTGCTTATGGTGTGGGCAGCTTACACATCTGGAAAGGCACCATCAATGAGCACAATATATAGAGGTTTTAGAACAACATATGCCCCCATCTCTTTCAGGAAACACCTTGCATATTTCAGCAAGACAATGCTACAGCACGTACTGCATCCATCACAACAGGTTTGCTTCACAGAAGAAAAGTCTGGGTGCTTAACTGGCCTTCCTGAAGTCCATACCTTGCACCAATAGAAAAAATAGCATACTATAGAACGAAAAATCTAAGAAGACCCAGGACTGGCGAGCAGCTAGAATCCTACATCAGTCAAGAATGGGACAACACTCCTCTCCCAAACCTCCAGAAATTGGTCTCCTCACTTCTCAGATGTTTACAGATAGAGATGGCCTTGTGATTCTCTATATTCTTTTGCATTGCGCCAAACTTTGACCCATGACACATCCATAAGGTGGGACAGGACAGTCAATTGAGACGTTTCAGCACATAGACACACCCCCACCCTATAACAGAACCCGATCTGGCAGCCATTTTACATTCTGTGTTCTGCCAGTGTAGAAAGAGGTTGCTTTGTGGAGCAGGGACAGGCTGTTAGGGACACCAAACGGTAGGTAATAGGGCCACAAAAGTCCTTTTAAGGACTGGTATAGGTGTGCTATTGATAGGTGTGATACACTGAGGGGTGTGATATACTTATTATATACTTTCTAACATAGAAAGTATATTATAGTGCATTTGTATTGTCCAGCAGTTGTGTTCTGTTCTGCTGCGATACTGCAGCTATATAGAGGGACAAGCGCTATTGGAACAACTATTTTCAACGGGTGTGATATACATGTTGCCACAAAAAAAAACTGATTAAGAGGTGTGATATACCTGCTTCCACCAAATATTGATTGAGGGGTGCGATACATCTGCTTCCACAAAATACTGATTAAGGGGTTTGATATTCCTGCTTCCACCAAATACTGATTTAGGGCTGCGATATACCTACCTCCACAAAATACTGATTTAGGGGTTTGATATACCTGTTTCCACCAAATATTGGTTGAGGCCTGCGATATACCTGCTTCCACAAAATACTGATTAAGAGGTTTGATATACCTGTTTCCACCAAATATTGATTGAGGCCTGCAATACACCTGCTTCCAGAAAGTACTGATTAAGGGGTTTGATATACCTGCTTCTACCAAATACTGATTGAGGGCTGCAATATACCTGCTTCCCCAAAATACAGATTTAGGGGTTTGATATACCTGTTTCCACCAAATATTGATTGAGGCCTGCGATATACCTGCTCCCACAAAATACTGATTAAGGGGTTTCATATACCTGCTTCCACCAAATATTGATTGAGACATGCAATATACCTGCTTCCACAAAATACTGATTAAGGGGTTGGATATACCTGTCTCCACCAAATATTGATTGAGGCCTGCGAGATACCTGCTTCCACAAAATACTGATTAAGAGTATTGATATACTTGCTTCCACCAAATATTGATTGAAGCCTGTGAGATACTTGCTTTCACCAAATATTGATTGAGGCCTACGATACACCTGCTTCCACAAAATACCGATTAAGGGGTTTGATATACCTGTCTCCACCAAATATTGATTGAGGCCTGCGAGATACCTGCTTCCACAAAATACAGATTAAGGGGTTTGATATACTTGCTTCCACAAAATATTGATTCAGGCCTGCAATATACCTGCTTCCACAAAATACTGATTAAAGGGTTCGGTATACCTGTTTCCACCAAATATTGATTGAGGCCTGTGATATACCTGCTTCCACAAAATACTGATTAAGGGGTTCGATATACCTATTTCCACCAAATATTGATTGAGGCCTGCGAGATACCTGCTTCCACAAAATACTGATTAAGGGGTTTGCTATACCTGCTTCCACAAAATACTGATTGAGGCCTGCGATATACCTTCTTCCACAAAATACTGATTAAGTGGTTCGGTATACCTGTTTCCACCAGATATTGATTGAGGCTTGCGATATACCTGCTTCCCCAAAATACAGATTGAGGGGTTTGATATACCTGTTTCCACCAAATATTGATTGAGCCCTGCGATATACCTGCTTCTACAAAATACTGATTAAGGGGTTTCATATACCTGCTTCCACCAAATATTGATTGAGGCATGCAATATACCTGTTTCCACAAAATACTGATTAAGGGGTTCGATATACCTGCTTTCCCCAAATATTGATTGAGGCCTACGATACACCTGCTTGCACAAAATACTGATTAAGGGGTTTGATATACCTGCCTCCACCAAATATTGATTGAGGCCTGCGAGATACCTGCTTCTAGAAAATACTGATTAAGAGGATTGATATACTTGCTTCCACCAAATATTGTTTGAGGCCTGCAAGATACCTGCTTCCACAAAATACTGATTAAGGGGATTGATATACCTGTTTCCACCAAATATTGATTGAGGCCTGCGAGATACCTGCTTCCACAAAATACAGATTAAGGGGTTTGATATACTTGCTTCCACAAAATATTGATTCAGGCCTGCGATATACCTGCTTCCACAAAATACTGATTAAGTGGTTCGGTATACCTGTTTCCACCAGATATTGATTGAGGCCTGTGATATACCTGCTTCCCCAAAATACAGATTGAGGGGTTTCATATACCTGCTTCCACCAAATATTGATTGAGGCATGCAATATACCTGCTTCCACAAAATACTGATTAAGGGGTTCGATATACCTGCTTTCCCCAAATATTGATTGAGGCCTACGATACACCTGCTTGCACAAAATACTGATTAAAGGGTTTGATATACCTGCCTCCACCAAATATTGATTGAGGCCTGCGAGATACCTGCTTCCAGAAAATACTGATTAAGGGGATTGACATACCTGCTTCCACCAAATATTGATTGAGACCTGCGATATACCTGCTTCCACAAAATACTGATTATGGGGTTGATATACCTGCTTCCACAAAATACTGATTGAGGGCTGCAATATACCTGCTTCCACAAAATACTGATTGATTAAGGGGTTTGATATACCTGTCTTCACCAAATATTAATTGAGGCCTGCGATATGCCTGCTTCCACAAAATACTGATTAAGGGGATTGATATACCTGTTTCCACCAAATATTGATTGAGGCCTTCGAGATATCTGCTTCCACAAAATACTGTTTAAGGGGATTGATATGCCTGTTTCTACCAAATATTGATTAATGCCTGCGAGATACCTGCTTCCACAAAATATTGATTAAGGGGTTTGAAATACCTATTTCCACCAAATATTGATTGAGGCCTGCGAGATACCTGCTTCCACCAAATATTGATTGAGGCCTACGATACACCTTCTTCCACAAAATACTGATTAAGGGGTTTGATATACCTGTCTCCACGAAATATTGACTGAGGCCTGCAGGATACCTGCTTCCACAAAATACTGATTAAGAGGATTGATATACTTGCTTCCACCAAATATTGATTGAGGCCTATGAGATACCTGCTTCCAGAAAATACTGATTAAGGGGATTGACATACCTGTTTCAACCAAATATTTATTGAGGCCTGCGATATACCTGCTTCCACAAAATACTGATTGAGGGCTGCAATATACCTGCTTCCACAAAATACTGATTAAGGGGATTGATATATTTGTTTTCACCAAATATTGATTGAGGCCTGCGAGATATCTGCTTCCACAAAATACTGATTAAGAGGATTGATATACCTGTTTCCACCAAATATGGATTGAGGCCTGCAAGATACCTGCTTCCACAAAATACAGATTAAGGGGTTTGATATACTTGCTTCCACAAAATACTGATTGAGGCCTACGATATACCTACTTCCACAAAATACTGATTAAGGGGTTCGGTATACCTGTTACCACCAAATATTAATTGAGGCCTGTGATATACCTGCTTCCACAAAATACTGATTAAGGGGTTCGATATACCTGTTTCCACCAAATATTGTTTGAGGTCTGCGAGATACCTGCTTCCACAAAATACTGATTAAGGTGTTTGCTATACCTGCTTCCACAAAATACTGATTGAGGCCTGCGATATACCTGCTTTCACAAAATACTGATTAAGTGATTCGGTATACCTGTTTCCACCAAATATTGATTGAGGCCTGCGATATACCTGGTTCCACAAAATACAGATTAAGGGGTTCGATATACCTGTTTCCACCACATATTGATTGAGTCTTGCGATATACCTGCTTCCACAAAATACAGATTGAGGGGTTCGATATACCTGTTTCCACCACATATTGATTGAGGCCTGCGATATACCTGCTTCCACAAATACTGCTTTTCTCTTGGGACTTAGGCACAGTTTTTTTTTGAAAATGACAGGCAGAAGACGAGGCAGGCCTTTCCGCAGTGGCGGTAGGGGTCGGGCAGGTGCACCAGGCTGGAGCTTAAGTGGAAAGTTTGAGAAGGCGCGTGTGATTACTTCAAAGGGCACACCAGAGTTGTTAGAGTGGCTCATTCAGCCTTCTGCATCTGCACCATCCTCATCCTCTGTATCTTCACCCTCCTCACTATCTGCTGTGTACACCCCCAAAGACACCACCACCACCATAGCCCCTCACTCCAGTCAGAGGAATTAGTTTCCTATCCATTCCCAGACCTTACCGATGCGCAGCCATTCTTGACATCGGATAAGGAAAGAAGGTAACAACGGCCATCACCCAGCGGTCTCACTACAGTTCCCAGATCAGCCCAAGGAGGGAGGTCCATGCTGTTGCTGCCTACTCCGAGATCTCAAATGTCAGTGGTGGTGAAGGTGACGATGATGACGTGTCAATGGATGTCACGTGGGTGCCCACAAGAGAGGAAGAGGAGGGGAGTTCAGAGGAAGAGACGGAGCAGCAGAGATGGAGGAGAAGGAGGAGAAGCAGGCACAGCTCACAGGGCACAGTTGGAAAAAAGCAGACTGCAAATGTATCTGGAGCGAGCCATCCACCATGCACGGTCACTTCTGGCGCTCCCAGGATGCCGGCATATGGCTCCGCAGTGTGGGCTTTTTTTTTAAGTGTCAGCTGCTGACAATAGTGTTGCATCTGCAGCCTGTGCTGTCATTGCATACGTCGCAGTAAGCACAACACTCACCTAGGGACGACCTCCTTAAGAAGGGACCTGGCCTCCCATCACTGAGCCCAGTGGGAGCAACGCTGTCAGAACCCACAAAGCCACACTCCCGGTGCTCTACGTCCTGCCTCTTTTCCTTCTCCTCTCTCCTCCCATTTGTCCTCCACTCCACCTTCCACCGTGCTGTCGTCGCGTACATCTGGCAGAAAGCAGACTTCCGTGGCCCAAATGTTCGAGCATAAAAAGTCGATGACGCCGGATAACCCTTTTGCCCAACGGCTGACTGCTGGCTTGTCGGAACTGCTAGCCCGCCAACTAATGCCATATAAACTGGTGGACTCGGAGGCCTTTAGAAAGTTTGTGGCCATTGGCACACCGCAATGGAAGGTCCCCGGAAGGAAATATTTCTCCCAGAAGGGCATCCCAGAGCTATATGGCCTCATTCAGCGGCAAGTGAATGTATCTCTGGCACACAGTGTCGGTGCCAAGATACATCTGACCACAGACACGTGGTCTAGCAAACACAGGCAGGGAAAAGTACATAACTTTTACTGCCCACTGGGTGAACCGTCTGACGGCCGTCAAAAATGTAACCCCTGGCTCCCGTGTGGATTTGGTGTTACCACCACGGATTGCATGCAGGCCTGCCTCTTCTTTTCCTCCTCCTACTCCATCCTCCATCTCCTCCTCGGCTGACTCCTACTTTTCCACTGCTACCGCCTCTTCCGCTGCGCCCCCCAAGCTCCCCAGAACCTATTTGACGTGCCAGGTGAGACGTTGCCATGCTGTGCTGCGGCTGTTGTGCCTGGAAGCCAAGAGCCACACCGGTCCTGCACTGCTTTCAGCTCTGCTGTCACAGGCAGATCAGTGGCTAACCTCGCTCAATTTGACAGTTGGAAAAGTGGTGTGCGACAACGTTGCCAATCTGCTGAGCGCGCTAAAACAGGGCAAAATGACACACGTGCCATGCATGGCACACATCCTTAACTTAGTCGTGCAGCGATTCGTTGCCAAATACCCTGGGGTCCAGGACTTCTTGCGGCAGGCCAGGAAAATCTCTGGCCATTTTAGAAGATCATACACAGCCATGGCTCGCCTTGCTAACGTTCAGCGGCGACAGCACCTGCCCTTCAGACGTCTGATTTGTGAAAGCCCGACGCACTGGAACACCACATTGTATATGCTTGATAGGCTGCTCAAGCAGCAACGTGCCGTTAGCGACTACCTGTACGAACTCTGCAGCAGGACAGGTTCTGGGAGCTTGGTTTCTTTTCACCGCGCGAGTGGCTCCTTACTCACGACGCATGCAGACTTCTGCGGCCATTTGATGAGATCGCCAAACTGGTCAGTCGCAGCCAGGGCGCCATCAGTGACATCGTACCTTGTGCCTTCTTCCTGGAGTGTGCATTGCTTCGTGTCATTGATCAAGCCGTCGAGGAGCAGGAGCTGGAAGATGAGGAAGTCGCAATGCTGAATGAATTCCTAGGGGGGGCTACTCCATCTGAGACAAGTCAGCAGGAGTCTGAAGAGGAGTTAGAGGAGGATGGTGGCGGGGGGAGGAGGAGCAAGAAGAGCAGGCTTTGAGGGGGACTTTAAACTTTTCGGGGATCCCTAGTGTTGTCCGTGACTGGGGGGAGAAGACCGAGGATGACATTCTCCTGGGTGATGAGCAGGAGCCTGGGCGCTCCACCGCTTCCAATTTAGTGCAAATGGGGGCCTTCATGCTCCAGTGTTTGAAGAGGGACCCCCGTATAAAAAGCATAAAGGGCAAGGACCAGTACTGGGTGGCAACGTACTTAGACCCACGGTACAAACACAAAATGGTGGACATGTTACCAGCATCAGAGAGGGCTGGCAGAATGCAGCATTTCAAGGCCTTGCTGCGAGAGATGCTGTATTCAACTTTTTGCGGATGCTGGCAGAGGAATCTCCAAACAGGTGCGGGTACCAATCCTACCGTGCCTTCAAGAAGAGGGCGGTTTGAAGATGTGTTGGTCACTTCGCATATGAGATCATTCTCGTAGCCAACCCATTAACAGCCGCCCTCCGGATCCAGCCTCAGGGAATGTCTAGACCGACAGGTGTCCGACTACATCAGGTCAACAGCCGATGTGGACGCTCTGAGAAGCAAGGAACCCCTGGACTACTGGGTGTGCAGGCTTGACCTGTGGCCAGAGCTTGCACAAATTGCCATGAAACTCTTGGCTTGCCCCTTGTCCAGTGTCCTGTCTGAAAGGACGTTCAGCGCAGCAGGGGGGATCCTGACCGATAAGTGCACTTGCCTAGCTAAAAATGAATGAGGCATGGATCTCGGAGGAATTCAACACCTGTGACGACCAAGTGTAATTGAATTTCCTCATGCCAGCCCACACATATACGCCACAACACAGAATATAGAATGGTCCTTGTCTTATGTAAATACAGCAGCATAAAAGGCCTTTTCTGTCAGATGAATGTTTTGGGGCCTCTACTCCAGTGGCCTCCAGTAAAATGTTTATCCAGTGACCGCCTGGATCCCCCAGCCACATAATCACAAGTTCTTTTCTGTCAGGTGAATGCCTCATTTTGGGGCCTGTACAGTAATATTTTTAGCCAGTGACCGCCTAATGAACCTCCAGCCACATAATCACAAGTTCTTTTCTGTCAGGTAAATGCCTCATTTTTGGGGCCTGTACTCCCGTGGCCTAAAATAAAATGCTTCTAGGCTCCAGCAGGGCACATTCTTGAGAGTTTCCCTTTAAGACGCATAAAAATGGCCCCTGATTAAAATACATATTTTTTGTGGGAATTTTAGCAAATGATCCCCCTCTGGTATGTCACTATCCATGTTGTGGGACTATTTGTGCACTTCTAGTAAGTATTTGGTGGCTGCAAATATGACCTGAAGGTTTTTCAGGTTCGCCTGCCATTAAAGTCAATAGGGCCCGCCGCGAACGTATGGTTCGCAAACATTTGATTGCGAACGCCCGAACGCGTTTGCGAACTGTCCCGGCCGATGTTCTTCCATCACTATTTACAGACAGTTGTTAAAAGAAGAGGGGATGGTACACAATGGTGCACATGGCACTGTCCCAACTTTTTTGAGATGCTTTGCTGTCATCAAATTCTAAGGCTTCTTTCACACTAGCGTTAGGCTTACCTGGCAGGCTGTTCCGGCAGGGGAACAGCCTGTCGGATCCGTACTAATGCTTGCACACGTGTGCTGCCGAAAGTCCGGCCCCATTCACTATAATGTGGACGGGAGGGAGATGCGGCCGCAGCATGGCAAACCTGCCAAGAGGCGGCTGGACAGAAACCGCAGCATGATCTCAGCATGTTTGCCGTGCTGCGGCCGCATCCCCAAATTATCAATAAAGTCTAATAGAATTTGATTCAAAGAAAGAGACCCAAATAGACCTAAAGGCAGCTACAAATGTAGTTTTTTCTCCTGGACCTTTGGGGCCAATTATGGTATCAGAGCCTGGCCCACTGGCGGATCCTCTGGTACTCTGATGGACCGGCCTGACTCTGATTTTGCATATATACCAGAGAGGCCCACAAGCCAATTGATGTTGGACATATGAAGAGAGGCCACACAGCTCAGGTTGTCCCCAATTTCCAATAGGGTGAGTATTAGAACAGGCATTTTCCATTTGTGCCCAAAAATATTAAGACTGGAGAAAGAAGCAACACAAGGTCTTCGCTAATAAGAAGATAGGTCATCACGTAAAAAGAGTTGATAAACCCATTTATTGGCTGCATGGTTTGACCACAAACCACTCAGCCATTAAAAAACAGCAAGGAGCTGACACTTCTCTCATTAGTAAGCCACTCAGACCTGAACCTTATGGCCATATCATGGCTGGAGCTCAACCGTGCGATGCTCGCTACATCTTACAGCATCCTAATAGTAAGCAATTCCAGTGATAACCTCAGCTTACATAAAAGGGGTTTCCGAGATTTTCATACTGATGACCCTATGCTCAGGACAGGTCATCAGTATCTGATTGGTAGGAGTCCGACACCCGGGACCCCGGCCGATCAGCTGTTTGAGAAGGCAGTGACACTCGCAGTAGCGCCTCGGCTTTTCCTAGGCTGAATGAGGACACGTTCATTGGTCACGTGTCTTAGGTGCAGCTCAGCCCCATAGAAGTGAATAGGGCTGAGCACGATTCCAGGCACAGCCGCTATACAATGTACGGCGCTATACTTGGTGAGCTAAGAAAGGCTGCGGTGCTACTGTGAGTGCCGATGCCTTTTCCGGTGTTGGCCCCCCACCTATCAGATACTGATGACCTATTCAGAGGATAGGTCATCCATATTTTTTTTTTAGTAAGACCCTTTTAAAGAGTTTTTCCGGTACTTAGATATTGCCGATCTATCCTCAGGATAGGACAACAATATCGGATCAATGGGGGTCCAACACTTGCTCAGCAGTTTTCAGGCAGCCATGGTTGCAAGAAAGCTCAGTCCACTATGTAATTGTGGACAGAGGCTTCTGCTTCTGGTTCCACCCACTGTATGGTTTCTGGCTCTGGTGGCCGCCCAAAACAGTGTCAGTCCCGCACCGATCTGATATTGAAGACCTATGCTGAAGATAGGCCATCCGTATCTAAGTGCTGGAAAACCCCTGTAAGATTGCCCAGCATTGAAGCAATATTGCCCAGCATCCTAACTGCTGGGCTCAGCAGCTGCAGAGTCTTAGAGGGAACGCTGGTTGAAGGCACCACATTGCCATTCTCCTTCCAGCAGTCTTCTCTATCTACAACTGCTTCTCTGCAGGAACTGTCTTCCGCGCAGTTTACAAAGCCACAATTTTCTAGCCAGGATACCTGATATCCTAAAGGGATGATAGGCCCGTTCAGCATATCATGAGAGTAAATTGCACTTGCCGTTTTCCGGCATGACTGTGACAAGGAAGCAATGATTTCCCTTCGTTCCTGAGAGATGCTGAGCGTGGATCGACTCTGGAATTGCCTGGTTTTCTATGTCTTACTTCCTGTCCATTTTGGAATTAGGTTTCCTTGTCTATATTTTTAGACTACGAACAGACCAAATCATAACTGGAACACTGAAATACCATCTTAAATTAGGCATTTTTAAGATAAGGGCTTAAATTGCACTTGCCAGAAGGATCTACCCTATTAAACCAGACACACTGCTTTGTACGGCTGATTAAATAAAGTGATAATCGGTTGGAGCCAAAGAAAAATAGACTTTTATCCGGGCTTCAGTACACTGGGGGGCGTGGCCAGCACAAAAAAAAACTGAGGGGCTGCGGTCAAGCAAGAAAGTAGGCCCCGCCCCTTTGTGCACTAAAGCCATCATTTGCATAAAGAACAAAGGTTGGTTTTTTTTTTCTTAAAAAAATTGGAACCGATTTTCACTAGACAGGTATCATTTTAATCAGCAGGATCAACCCTACCAGACAGTATGTTTTGTTGAATAGGATTAATCCTGATGACAAGTGCTCTTGGAAGGATATATACACATATGCATTTCTCCAATACATCTAAACTGTGACACAACTAAAAATCTCCAACCATTTTGTGTAGGTAACTCCAATGCAGACTTACGGTATTTTCTGCTTTAAAAAATGCACTTTCTCCCCAAAAAGTTGGTTCCATTATGGAACTGCTCACTGGTATGCAGGAGGCACAGGGAGTGGTGACTGTAGTGCTGCTAGCTCTGGCTGTACTCACCGCTCCCTGGTCTTTCTCCAGGCACCGCACTGCACTGTCCTGACTGCGTACACCATCAGGACATGCATACTCTATGACCTGACGTTGTATGTAGTCATGTAACAGTGCAGAATGAAAGATGAAGACCAGGGAGCAGTGACTGCAGAAGAGAATGCCAGACCTGCAGAGTAGCTGCAAAGCAAATTTATTTTATCTCTGATGGGGGTCTGATCTGATATGGTGGCCTGATCTGAGGTCTGACATGGTGGTCTGATCTGATATGGGGGTCTGAACTGAGGTCTGACATGGGGGTCTGATCTGAGGTCTAACATGGGGGTCTGATCTGGGGTTTGACATAGGGGTCTGATCTGAGGTCTGATATGGCGGTCTGATCTGATATGGGGGTCAGATCCGAGGTCCGACATGGGGTCTGATCTGAGGTCTGACATGGTGGTCTGATCTGAGGTCTGACATGGTGGTCTGATCTGAGGTCTGACATGGTGGTCTGATCTGAGGTCTGACATTGGGTCTGATCTGAGGTCTGACATTGGGTCTGATCTGAGGTCTGACATGGGGTCTGATCTGAGGTCTGACATGGTGGTCTGATCTGAGGTCTGGTGTTAGGATATGATCTGATGTTTGATATGGGGATCTGATTTCTGATATGGAGGATTGATTTGATATGGGGGTCAGATCCAAGGTCTGACATGGGGTCTGATCTGAGGTCTGACATGGTGGTCTGATCTGAGGTCTGACATGGGGTCTGATCTGAGGTCTGACATGGTGGTCTGATCTGAGGTCTGACATGGTGGTCTGATCTGAGGTCTGACATGAGGTCTGATCTGAGGTCTGCTGTTAGGATATGATCTGATGTTTGATATGGGGATCTGATTTCTGATATGGAGGATTGATTTAAGATGTGATATGGGGGTCTGATATGGGGATCTGATCTGAGGTCTGATCTAAAGTCTGATGAAGATTGGGGGTCCAATATTTTGGTCGGATGAAGATAGTTTTTTTTCCTGAGGTATAATAAAAAAATATTATTTTCTTATTTTCCTAGGTATGCATGAGGCAAGGAAAATACAGACAGGAGTATGAATTCAAGGAGCAGACTACCAAAGATTTGTTTATAGTCTGTAACCAAGGAAACACATAGGATTGCATAAGAGATGTATACACAAAATGCAACATTTTTCGTCAATGCAATTTACCAAGTTCTAGTTTGTTTTATTTTAGATGCCTTAAAGAAATACAGTGCTTGCAAAGGTAGACACACCTCGTAACTTTTAATGGCACAAACTATAAAGCCTCAAAAAATGCCAACGACCAAAGTAAAGAGTGTCCCACATACTAATACATCTCTCCATCCAAGTGAATTGTGCCCGATATGTTCATGTCTGCCTATTTTTCTTTGAGCCTTCTTGGCACCAAGTGGGTCAACAGTTCAACATCCAAGCGTTGGCTCCTTAGAAAGCGTACTGCTTCCAGAGAGTCTTGGGGTTGAGAAACATGTGACCATGGGTACTGCGATACTCTGAAGATACCCTAGGAGCTGGGAGGTGCCAAGCATGTTCCCCTTTTACTTGGTGCAATGCCACTGCATGTGACCCCTTGTGGCGAGGTATTACTTAGTAGTAGGAAGCTTCTATATTAAAAGGGTTTTCCAGGGGTTCAATATCTGATCGCTGTGAGTCCTCTTCCTAGCTGTTTGAAGGAGCCATGGTGCTCAGAAGAGGGCTACAGCCTCATGGACATGACATCACAGGCACTCACCCTAGAAACATCTGCTTTGTATCAGATTTGGGTGACCTGTCCTAAGGATAGATCATCAATATTTAAAGGGGCTGCCCCATGAAAAAAAATCTACATTTTTCAAACCACCATCAGGATCTGAATAATTTGTTATAATTGGATGTAATTAACAATTCAATATATCCACTAAGTTACTTAATAACATGTGTTTGTATGGTGCCGCCTGCTGTTTGCTCCCATTCTTGTTTCTCTGTCCACCTAGCTGAGGTGGTTGCACATGCTCAGTTACATCCTTCAATTGCCACCAGTCATATCTAATGTTAGAAGCTGTGACAGTTAGGCCTCATGCACACAACCGTTGTGTGTATCCGCATCCGTTCCGTAATTTTTCACAGTTTAGAGGAGGCCCCATTCATTTCTATGGAGCTGTGAAAAAAACCTGATAGTTCTCAGTTTTTTCTCTGCGTCCGTGATTCCAGTCCGTCAAAAAAATATAACCTGTCCTATTTTTGTCAGTGGAAAATGGAGGACGGACCCATTCAAGTCAATGGGTCCGTCAAAAAAAACTGATGCACAACTGGTATGTCATCCGTGTCCGCGTCCGTTTTGACACTTTGACACTTTTTATTAACCTTCCTTTTTTTTCCCCTGTCAGACAAAAAAAAAGGAAGACACAAGGAAACATAACTGAAGCAAAAATCGGACACGGACCACTGAAGCCAAATCACTGACAGTGAAAAAACACTGTCATGTGCATGAGGCCTTACAGGGAGAGAGCTGCATCAGAAAGGACATACCCCTGCTGAGAAAGAACTTGCCGCTTGAGCTGTGATAGAGAGAGCTTCAGCAGAAAGTACACATCCCGTGAGCTGTGATAGGGAGAGAGCTACAGCAGAAAGGATATACTCAATGAGAAAGGACACAACACTTGAGCTGTGATAGAGAGAGAGAGCGCTGCATCAGAAAGGACACACCCCTTGAGCTGTGATAGGGAGAGAGCTGCTGCAGAAAGGACACATCCCCTGAGCTGTGATAGGAAGAGAGGTGCACCAGAAAGGACATGTCCCCTGAGAAAGGAATTGCCCCTTAACCTGCCAGCTTGAACTAAATCTAGCAGAGCAACTGTTGCAATGAATGGGGAGATCTCTGGATCCATGTGAGGTACAGGGCTGGTTCTAGTTCTCTTAGATAGAGATTGTCATGTACTATATGATGTCTGATTTTCATTTACTGTAATACATTAATCATGGAATTACTCCTTTAATTGAAAGAAACTCCTTTAAATTTGCCCCAACATAGCAACTTTAAAGGGGGGATGTAACCGGCGCTAATGGGCGGGCTTTAGCACTGCCCTAGCCTGTGAAACGCGCTAAAGCCCACCCATCAGTGCCAGTGACGTCACCCGGAACACTGCTAGGCGGGAGCCTCCACCTAGCAGTGTGAAAAATATAAACAAACAGCCCTTGTCCTGCGCAATACTGCACAAAGTGCTCCGATGCTCATGTCAGAGACGCTGCGTGGGTGAAAATGGGAATATGTCTGGGTTCAGCTCTGAACCTTGACAACCCCTTTAAGGGGCCTTTTTGTGGGTGCAGTTTCGCAAGAGGTGTTCCTTTAAGCAGCAAAACTCAATGTATAATGATTATTATTCGCTGCAATATATGCATTATTTTTACATGTTATAATTACATTCATCTTTATAGAATTAGATAAATGGACTAGATTAAAATATGCCAATCGGGACAGGTTTGTCAGATGTTATTTAACGATGGTGAGAGGCCAGCATATGGAGAGGAGGCGCTGGAATAATGAAGAAGAATAATGTATCGTGCGCTGAATGATAGAAATGTAAAACAAAAGGAATGAGTGTTTCATTGTGACTCAATAACACTGTGAATTGTTTTGCAGATAATGTAGTTGCAGAAGATGCTGAGTTCAGAGATATGTAGTTTTCTATGATTTTATTCATCATTTTCATGTTAAAGGGAGTCTTTCGCGTAATCTGAGCGTTTTAGACCTCTCAGACCAGGTTATAGACTGCTCGACCCCCATTAAAAATCTGCATAGACGCTGCTAGGAGTCCTAGAAAAAGCCTAGGAGTCCTGCTTCCCCTGCCCACACCACGTGATTGACAGCTCTGCATGTATACAAATCATACAAGAACTTCTGTCAGTCACTGTGTGGCTGGGCAAGCAGGACTCACAGGCTTTCCGTAGGAGTCCTGGCAGCATTTATACCGATTTTAAAGGGAGTCTGTCACCTAATCTGAGCATTTTAGACCGCTCAGATCAGGTTATAGACTGTTTGGCGCCCAGTACAATGGTACCTTTCTTGTCACTGTCCCTCGTGGAGATCTTGAAAAATACACTTGATAAACTTATGCAAATTAGCTTCGGCAAGTGCTCAGGGGCGGCGTTACTGCCGCAGGTGCCCAGGCCCCTAGGCGATGTGCCCAGAATACCACACCTCTTTCAGCCCTCTGTCCCACCCTCTTGCCCTGCTATCACATCTTCCTCTGCCTCCCAAATCTTGCGTGTGCGCCACTCCATGGTTGGCCTGCACATGCGCACTGCTCTGCCCATTATGGACAGAGGAACCGCTAGTCATATTGCGCATGCAACGATCTTTGGCTCGAAATCCAGCTGGTGGAAGTGACGAGCGGCACCCAAAGACTGAGGCATGCGCAATATGACTAGTGGTTCCTCTGCCCAGGAGCTTAACTACCATAGCCGCAGACCATGTGGCTGCTATGGGGCCCAGGGCAAGAGGGGGATGTCATGCTTCGGTGTGGGAGGGAAACACCACACCAAGCATAGGAGGGAAGGGGGGAACAGGGAATTAGTCCTGAGAACTAGGGAAGTAAAATGGACACCTCCTAGTGAAAACCCTAACCAAAATCCTGACTGACTACCAGTATGAACAGACCCCAAAGGTAGGTGAGTTCATATGCAGGAATACCTAGAGTCCTATCAAGACCTATAGGACACTGGTACTAATGGCAGGGACGAGACTACCTGTTCCTCCAAAAGGAAGGGCGAACAGGAGTCTCGTACAGGCCTAATACAAACAATAGGGAAATGCAGCACACAGAACTCAAAGAAAATACAAAAGGGAAAGGAAAGACTTAACTTCAAAGGAGCCATGAAAGCACCAGAAACTAAGCCGAGATCCAACCACAATCTATCCAAAGGTCCAAACAAAATCTATAAACTGCATAGCATTGTGGGAGAAGCCACTATAAATAGAGAAGGTTAAATGACCCTAATAGCCACACCTGGAGAGAGAAAGTGTGGCAAGACCCAGAAACAACACAGACGTCAGTTGATTCAAACGGAAAACATGTCAGATCAAACCACGTGTTGCCAGTCTCATCGATCTCCTGCCACCTGTTGCGGGAACGTCCGTGACAGGGGCCCAGTCTTAGCTGGGATTATCTCCCCTTCTACTGGAGGTAAAAACTTGGTCAGGACTCTATCCTCTAAAGAAACAACTTTTAGAAAATGAGGCAGTGGCAACATGGCCCAAGAATCATTGAAAAGGGTTTAGTCAAAAACACTTCTGTCCTGTGTGGGGAATCTGGTTTGATCCTTTCTTTGGGGCCGTTACTTCTCTATGTACGCCACTGCCTCTGCCCATAAGGATGTGCAGGCCAACCCTGGAGCGGCGCACGCGTGAGATCTGGGAGGCAGAGAAGGACGTTATAGTAGGAAAGAAGGGCGGGCCAGAGGGCTGAAGGAGGTGTGGTTGTCTGGGCACATTGTCCGGGGGCCTGGGCACTTGCGGCAGTAACGCCGGCCCTGGGCACTTGCCGAAGCTAACTTGCATAAGTTTATAAAGTATATTTTTCACTATCTCAATGAGACGGACACAGACAAGATAGGCACCATTGTACTGGGGGCTAAATAGTCTATAACTTGATATGAGCGGTCTAAAACGCTCAGATTAGGTGACAGACTCCCTTTAAAATTGGTATAAATACTGCCAGGACTCCTAGGGAAAGCCTGTGAGTCTTGCTTGCCCGGCCACACAGCGATTGATAGAAGTTCTTGTATGATTTGCATACATACATAGCTGTCAATCATGGCGTGTGGGTGGGGGAAGCAGGACTTCTAGGCTTTTTCAAGGACTTCTAGCAGCTTCTATGCATTTTTACATGAAAATACTGAATCAAAGCATAGAAACTCACATATCCTCGAGCTCATCGTCTCCCCCTCTATCCTATGCTGACCCAAGCTACAGACCATGGTTTTACCAAAAATCAAGAACAATATAAGTCCTTTAAATTGACCGGAACTAATCTTGAGCACTAGTCAATGGGGATCATGAATTTCAATACAGTAGATTACTCCCATGTACACAATCCATCTGTCCATATTAGGGAAGCGCAACTAATGTATTACCGTATATAATGTATCACTTAGATGTGAGTAGACGAGTAGACGTACTACAAAATGTATAACAGAATACAGTATCATGGAAGACCCTTATCTCTTATAAAAATTAAATTGTCAGTCAACTCCTGTCTTCATCAGCTGCATAACATTATTAATACCGCTATAATGTGGTCCCAATAAGAACGACCAGACTTAGCTCTGTGATACACGTTAGTTGCTTCAAAAATACCTTTGAAAAGCAAAGATTACAATCAAGATATCTCTAAGAAGGAAGCCTCTTTCCTTCCATCCACGTCTTCTAAATGACAAAGGCTAAATCCTTGTGTGTAGAAGATAGATCCAACAGTATTTTTCTAGGACAGGTTACTATGGAGCCGTCGCTCCTCCATACTAATCTAGCTAAATCTGTCCTCTCACCGACAATCAATTGTTATATTCAACACTAACCTTCAGCATAATGAGCGAGTGCTCCCAGCCACCGAGATGCCAGATTAGATTCTAATTACAACAGGACCTTCCTTACCCTCAATAAATTAAAATCCCCCACCATCAGCATCATCTCTACAAGGGTATATATTGGAGAATTCCCATGCCATGGTAATAAATAACATACCCAAGTGGTTTATTCACTCTAGGAATTGAAAGGCAATCAACGCAGTCCTCTCCAAATCATCTTCAAGAGGTGGCCTAAATCTTTTTTTAAAACTATATCAAAAGTGCACATTACCGTCACTTGTTACTGGGGAAAAACACACATCTAGGGCTATGCATTCAAATAGGTCTGCAATGGCTCTGGCCATCCCTTCATCATATCTCGAGGCAAAGGAACAATCTATCAAGGAATGCTGCTCAACTGGTAATCATTGGCTGAAGATGTCTGTAGACCAGAAAACATCCAAAGTTTTCCAAATAGGAAAGTACATCAGGCTTTATTCACCAGGGGGGAAGGTACTTTGCGTGTCCAAAGTACAGTGTTTGTCATGTGCCAGTTATCTACTGTCCATAGAGGTCAACCACCTTCTGAAGACCATGGTTCAATGGTTGATTGTCCACCACTGACCTGAGACAGCGATGGCCACTGCACTCTAGGTAGCCTTACAGTAATGAAAATACAAATACAATCAAACCTCTCTAAAAGACCACCTCTTTGAGATGACCAGATTTTCTGTAATAGATGTTCAAGTTCCACCACGTATAATGCATTCTGGCCATTGTATTTTAAAAGACAACCCTTTAGAAGACCACTTTTCAATGCCATTTGGGTGGTCATCTCAAAGTTGTGTGACTGTATGTAATAAAGCAGTAAGAGTGTTATAAGTATGGTGGAAACCACTAGTATGACTGCTTAGAGATCTTTAGAAAATGAAGGGTCTGGATGTTCTAAAATCTCCTTCTTTATGGATCATGTCAGTCCATATAGAATATCCCTTCATCTCAATAGCTGCAAATAAGGGTGTGATGATCACTCTGCTTGACTTCTTGTAGGTTCTGCTATTCTTGGTTTGTTTGACTTAGCAATATCTACTTTTCACTCGTGGAAGCTTGCAAGTAACCTTTTTGGGTGGGTGGAATGGTGTAAACATTGTGATTTTGAGACAATTTAAATTTTTTCGCTATCAAAATGGCATCCTAGCTTGGTAGGTTTGCACCAAGCTAAACCTCATACAGTTCAACATTTTGAAATAATAATAATTATCGTTTTAAATTCTACATTTTAAGTGGAAGGGATTCATAAATCTGTTTGAATTGTCCCTTTGAGTATATGTTGCTCAGGTTTCTACCTACTTTAGGATTTGGATAGGAAAAATCCTCATTGTTCTCGTCCTTCAAGAATGGAGAAGTTTCCTATTCCTCCGACACAGATGAAAGAAGCACTCTACTTAGACACAGAGCACCAAGGGATTGAGCACATATAAGGGGATGAAAGGACTCTGCTTCGGAAACTAGTGGTGCAATTTATCAGGCTCAGCATGAAATAAAGGTCCTTATATCCAGGGAATAGTCTTCCTCACTGTCCTTAGCACGGCGTTATTCTTCCAATTTATAATTTATTAATGGAAATCTCTTCAATTAAAACATTTTCACTCTTCTTTTCACTCTGAGATCCACAAAGACATAGAGAGAACTTAGAAGACTTTCAACTCAACATTTTAAGAGACATGTTGCTGTTTGCATGTATGTAGAATCTTAAGATAGTAGCCATGCCCATCTTCATGTAAAGTTGTGTGCCACAGCCTAACATCATTGAGTGCAGAGAGGCCTTTAAATCTGGATCTTTATTAAGTATTTATTGTAACAGGAATAAACAAGCCATACCACTGTCGGTAGAAAGCTTTGAAGATTTTAAAATCTTGTGTGCAACATGTAGACCTGGTATATAGACCCACCTACTTAACTGATATGGATAAGTCTTTCACTAAAAACTCAATATGATTTATCCTTGTGCGTGGCTATCTACACAGCTTTAGCTTCGGATAGTAGCCCCTCCAAAAAAAAAAAAAAAAAAAAATTTTTTCAACATCATTCTACAATTGGACCATTGCTGTCCCGACACATGTGCTGTCTAATAAAATTTCCTTTTTTTAGACTATAAGATGCACATTTTAGAAATAAAGAAATATGGAATCAGGGTGGCCGAGAGTGGCCAGACACCCCGAAGAGTGTTCTGCCTAATCATAGAGAGAACTGTGCTGCTACTGTAGCTGCACATTCCTCTCTGTTCGTGCCCGGTACTTATGTGTTTGATCAGTGCAAGGCAGGAAGACACAGGAAACATAATAAGGTGCTGGAGCCTGGAGAGGACAGTAAACCATCAAACCACCAGCTCTAGACCAGGGCTTCTTACTTTACCATAGACCAGGGTCTATGTTTCTTACCCCTTACATTAAAGTACCCCAAAGCATCTGATCATATCCTGTACTGCATTTAAATTTGAGCATGTGGACAGCAAAAGTACCTGCTGGAGACATAGCATGTACCTTCTGGAGTAAACATAACACAGGTCAAGAACCTATGCCTTAAAAACACCAAGGAAGGAGGCATGACTTTAGTCCACTAGGGAACTGAATATTAACACCGATCTTCTACCCTACACTACCAGGGAATCAAATATTGCCTTTTTTGAACCTAGTCCACCAAAGAACAATGCATCACCCAACATTACTATGGAAACAAATATTAACACCCTCTTCTACCATAGACCACCAGGAAAGCAAATATCAACATCTACTTCAACCCTAGACCACCAAAGAAAAGAATGGGAGAATGGAATCACATACTGTATCCCCTGCTACCCTCAACCACCAAGTAAGAAGGAATTACCCTAGACCACCAACTCCTTGTGGTCTCACTTTGGTCCACTAGAGGACTAAATATTAAAGGGCAGCTGTCACCAGTGACCTCCATATCAAACTGTTTGCTTAGACTCGTGGCTGTGGTTCATCTGATTAAAATGCTGTTTTTCTTTTGTTTATCTGAGGCTTCATTCCTGAGTTATGATAATTTTTTTTCTTAATATGCAAATTAGTACTTTGGGCAATGAGGGTGTCATCATTGCTCTTGTTGCACCTAAGTTCCACCCAAGGCCCCTTTATCAAGTCTGAGCCGGATTAGCAGGGCCGGTGCCGCGGCTTGTTCTTGGTTCCACGTGTAGAACGTGTTGTCTTACGAATAAATTGAATACTGCTGAAACTGAAACATTGCCTGTTTGTGCGCCCTCTATGGTCCATACGCTCAACGTAAAGTTTAGCGTCCTTTCCTTCCTACCGTTACCCGAGTGGCAGGGTGGCCCCTGCCCAAGGCGATCGGGCGAATCTAGGCTGCACCAACCGTTACTTGTCTTTTTTGGCCTTCATTGCGGTTGCGTCCAATTGATGCAACCACAATAGGTGAGCAAACCATTTATTTTAGTAGAAATTCGATTTGCTGAACTTACTTACCCTATGAGCGCCTTTCTCTACCCTATTGGCCACTATTTGCTGGATATTTTGATTGACAGGGCCAGGCAGTAGTCAAAGCAGCCAGGGAGTGACTGGACACAGAAAGAAGTGGAGCTTGAATGTCACAAGAGCAATGGTGATGCCCTCATTTCACCAAAGGCATAATTTGCATATCAAGAAAAAGTATCATAACTTGTGAATGGGGCCTCAGATTAGCAAAAGGAAAACAGCGTTTTGATCTGATGGACCACAGCTATGTGGCTATGCAAATAGTTTGATGGGGGAGGTCACTGGTGCCAGATTCCCTTTATAACTCTCTTCTACCCTAGACCACTAGGGAATTCAATATTATCCTTTTTTTAAATGCAGACCTCCAAAGCCCAAAGCATCACCCTAGATTACCTTTGATTTAAAAAACACCCGCTTTTACCCGATACCACCAAGGAAGAAAATATCAACCTTTTTCTAAACCTTAGACCACTAAGAAAGAGCATTAGCATAGACTACCATGGAATCACCTATTATCTCCCTCTGCTACACTTGACCACCAAGTAAGAAGGAAGTATCCTAGACCACCAAGGAGGAAGGCATTACTTTGGTCCACTAGAGAATTAAATATTAAAACTGTCTTCTATCCTAGATCACTGGGGAATCCAATATTAGCATTTTTTTTTATTTAGACCAGCAAAGAACAAAGCATCACCCGAGATTGCAATGTAATAAAATATTAACACCATCTTCTACCCTAGACCACCAGGGAAGCAAATATCAACCTCTTTTTAAACCTAGATCACCAAAGAAAGGAGCGTTACCCTACACTACCATGGATTCACATACCGTATCGCTCTGTTACCCTTGACCACCAAGTAAGAAGGAATTACCCTAGACCACCTGGAAAGTCTAGATTAATTTTATTATTTTAATTCTTTTTTGGTTTCTTAATTTGGGTGTATTTTATATTCCAAACATATGATTATATTTTTGTTTTAATTGCCTTTCTTTAATTTTAATCTATACCGTTACCAAATATTTCATTTTTGTTCCTGCTGTTGTCACATCCTATGTTGGTGGTCAAAGTATCACCCAGAGCCGGTTCCATATTCTAAATAAACTCGTAGAATTTCATTATTCAGTCTTCCCTCTGTAGTCACGCATGTTTGTCTTTTTCCTTCTAACATATATCAGAAGAGATGCTAGGTCTGTCCGCATTATCTGTCTTTGCCCAAGGCTACAAAAATTTGATTGTAAATGTTTCATTCTACAAGGGAAAAATTGTATTTACAATGCAAAGAATGTAGTGACAAAAACAGAGGAAAATAATTACTCCTGAGCGTCCATCATACTGACAGAGCTGCTTACTTAAGGTGAATAAACACGTTATTATCTGCCTGAACACAAGTTAAAATCAATACTATGATGCCATAACTCCTCCGAGGTTACACTTTGTGACCTTTTCCAAGTTATTTTTGTTCATGGCTCCAAATTGGATTTGGTCCTCGGTTTTGGGATTAATTACAACTGCATTTCTCCAAGTTTGAACTCCATGATAGATAATATCAAGAACTGTCTAATATCCTTGTGGGACTCTTTCCTCAAGCACTGATTAGTCGGAGATGTTTGATGAATTTATACTACAGTAATGTGACACGAAGTAATGGCATTTCACAAGAGATAACAGAACAATTTCTTTATGAATTAAAGTAAAACAATGTGTATTCTGTCATCTTTTCTTGATGAACAGGGTTAAGATTGGGATGAAGATTGATCTGACACTGGGAGGAATATCATCAACAGTAAATAGTAAAGGAGAGTCCAGAGGAGTCATAAAATAACGAAGAAGACTGGGAATGAAGAACCAAACTTAAATAAGAGGGGAAAAACATCTATCAATGGTCTACCCATGGAAGTCCTCTGAACTACTGTTTACATCCATGGGAGGTTATCAACTTTGGACAATCCTTTTTTGTTAGAAGAGCTCTCTGATGATAAGCTGATCACACAATGTACCATTGCTGAGACCTCTCATAACTCAACTATAAGCTGTGGGGTAAGCCAGCACCAAGTGTTAAGGTAGTTGTCCAACCCCACAACATTTTTCTGAAAACAGTGTAAAATAACAAAAGAAGTAATATCCAAATAACTTCCAAATCTGTCTCCCATGGTCTCTTTTCTTCATACTACAGGAATGACATGTAGACACGATGTGTGACCACTGAAGCCCATCACTTGCCTCTTGATGTTGACAAGTCACTGCTACATCTAGTGATTGGCTGTAGCAGTCACATATCATGTTGACACATCATCACTGGAGCAGGAAGAACTAAGACTAGTGGAGGAGCGGAGAAGCATCGGAGATCATGGGATGGACAACCCCTTTAATTCCTCTTCAGCGCCATCAAAGGGCAGAAAACATATTACATAGCTCAAATTAAATCAATAGGTTTCACCATGGGTCCTCCAGCATAAGAGACACTCTTTGTAGCAACTCTCTGAACAGGCACAAATATAAGGATACTGACAAGGGTAACCCACAATATAACCTTAAAATTCTCTTATATACCGTACTCTCTTCATTTTCGAGAAAATGTTTGTTTATTGTACAGTTACTGTAACAGGAGAATTGAGGCTCAACGTGGGTAGTATATCAGCTACCACAGTTTATTGAGTATCAATCTCCCTAGGTCCAACATTTCTGCCTGCAGGAGAACCCATTTACAATGTCTACTTTTTAATATCTGCACCTGGTTGTAAGCATGAATATGGTTGTCCTTTTTCTATAATGGAAGAATAACTACAGGATTTTTGGACATATAATAAAAGACGTAAACCTCTAGAATTACAAGAGTTTCGATTTATCTCTATTGTCCTCTGTTCCAGTGCCACACAAGTTCAGAAGAGGGACTCTTCATCCAATACTATGAAGCAACTCAAATATCTTTACTAGCATTACTACTATACTACGTAATATTTACTACTGAGAATATTGAAACATCTACAGATTGATGCTGTATCCAACTTCTTTCGAACATGACTCATGGCACATCAATATGGGTATCTACTGTAATTAGACATTAGACTTCGAAGAGGTGGCGCTGGCAAGATGGTTCTCTTTCTTGGGAGATAGCTCTTCGATTATTCGTTTACCATGGAGCATTGCCAAAAAGTCTCCATACCATGGAGTACTTCTAGTAAGTCTCAATATAGGACTGATTTCTTTAAGGAGCTTCAGCCCCCTGCTTAAGCCATCTACTCCTGATAGTAATGAACAGTCCTGACCTTAATCTACCAGTAATATTTCATATGATAATACTGTCTTATGTTAGTAGTATAGGGCACTATGCAATAGGTCACTCTAGCTTCACAGAGAAAAGTACTTCTGCTTATTAGTCTGTAGATTTTGTCATGTTTTCATGAATTTCCATGTACGTTGGGTACTATTTATGTTTGTCATATAAAAAAAATACTTAAATATTCAATGCTGCCGAAACTGTAGTATCTTTAATTGAATGCAAATGTATAGCACTTATGTGGAGTGGTATAAGCAATAAAACATTAAAATCAGTGACTGAAGCACTTTGACTGTAATGAGTCTACCCTTGGAATATAATGGACTACAGCTGCTGTGCAGTAGACTCAATCTATTTGTGTATACTCTATGGGGTTATCGTCTATTTCGGTTTCTGGGATTTTAATTGAGCACAATGCAATTTTTTCTAAGTACACTGCATTTGTAGAAGTAAACAGCTATTATTCAAGGGGCTGCAAATACAAAATATGTCGTGCTTTAAAAAAAAAAAAAAAGACTAGAATTTACCAGCATTTCATAGCTATGTGAACAGCTGTGTACCAGGCTGTGAGTAAGGCAGCTCTCTCTCCTCTCTCCTAGCAGGAAATTGAAGAAAGCCCCAATCAGTAGTTGAAGTGTTTCCGGTCTAACACACTATGAGTCTAGGCCAAAGAGGCCAGAGTTTTTTTGGTAGTCTGTTTGATTTTCTATTGCTATACTACAGTACATCTTAATACTGAGTTTTGAACTCCTTCCTTTCCAATGCTCAAAAATTATGTGCCAGTCTAAAAAAAAAGAATTTTGTGCTACTTCTGCTTTGAAATTTAACAAATGAGTTATTTGACACTGTTGCTTGGTATGCTCCACCTAATAGTGTCCGTGCAGCTTCAAAACCTGTTAGTCGAAGCCTCTTTTGGCAATTTGCAATTCCTCCTGAACTCTCGCCGTAGACAAGGTAGGGCTAGTCCTGGGTGGGTTCAGCCAATCATATTCTAATGTGTATAAAGGCATTTGCAACTGCAATTTTTAACAATTAGAAGCAGTAAAGGATACCCTGTAAATGCTTATGTGCCAGATGCATCCATTTGCCATTCAGCAACTGCGCAAAATGCAAGGTTCCCAAGTGACGCCAAAGAAAGCGGTCTTCAGCATTTTGCAGGTTAAGAACATGGTGGGTGACAGGTAGGTATGTTTATTTCAGTGCTAATGGGGCAGCTGGGGCCTCCACCGGGTCAGTTCAAGCATACATGACTGTATTTGTAATTTTGACAAATTAAATTACTAATTGGCCAACACCTCAAAGGATATCTTCATTTGTTTGATATGTCAGCAAAACCTATCTAAAGCAACCCTTTGGTTCAAGAAAAACAATTCACATTACATGGGGAACGAACAAAACTCTTACTTGGTGCCCTTTTTTTTATCGTTTTAGCTGCAGATCTGATAATTCTCAGGCTGCTCTTCTACCATCCAAGATGGCCACACTAATTCTCAGACTTTCTGTGTATTGGTAGTCCGCCATTTCCTGTTTGTCCAGGCCTGCTCTTTGATTGGCCAGCATTGATCATGTGAGCAGTGGTGGCCAATCTGAAAGCAGCAGGAAATGTCTTGGGCTACCAAATCCACGGTATGCATCACGCGGTCCGAGAAGCGTTGAGGCCATCTTGGATGGTAGAAGAGGAGCCCAGTAATTAGTGGATCTGCAGCAAAAAGATGAAAAGAAGGTCATTAGATAAATGGTCTGTTTGTTCCCCAGATAATGTGAATTTTTTTTCTTGCTTCAAGACATAGCCATAGATTATGCCATAAATGTCTGCTCTTTGGGAGGATAACCACGTAAACCACGACCTATCACTATATTAGATTGAGGGTTCCTTAACTTCTGTTGTTGCTTTAAAGTCAGACCAAAGTGGGAGGCTGCGTGTCGTCCATATGAGCAGTATTCTCCTTAGACGCCTTTGACAGGTGGTCACTTGGCTGTTTCACCACCATCTATAACCAGCTATGGCACCTATCCATCCTCTTCCATTTTGGTCCATCTTCAGGTCATAGCAAAGTACATAGAATCCTTAAAGTCTTCCTTGGAATACACATTAAAAGTCAAATCAAGGCAATCAAACTGGGTGATCAAATTTTAGCAGAAAGCCTGTTATGGCAATTCACCCTTGGGTACTAGAGTGACTGTGTCAGCCGCTACTTGCTTCAACATAGTCATGTATCCAGGGGCGTAAATACCATAGCGGCAGACCATGCGACTGCTATGGGGCCCAGGGCAAGAGGGGGCCCAGTCTTAGTTGGGATTATCTCCTCTTCTACTGGGGATGAAAACTTGGTGAGGACTCTAAAGGAACAACTTTTAGCAATTGAGGCAGTGAAAAATGGCCCAAGAGTCATTGAAAAGGGTTTAGGCAGAAATCCTCTGTCCTGTGTGGGGGGCCTGGTTTGATCCTTGCTATGGGGCCCTTACTTCTCTATGTATCATTGATCTAAATAGAGGGTCATTTTACTGCAATCATGGCCATTGTAGGCTGATAGATAAGAGAGATCAACGTAGACAGAGAAAATTACATAAACGCTCCAAAAAGATTTGTTGATATAGAAAAGACAGAAGCCAAGCTGGAAAAAAAATCACTGGGGAAGGCAGGAGTTGCTGGAAACCCAGAACTAAGCATATCAGAAAGACAGGTTGTCATTAGGGAGCTGAGACGCCTTGAACAGAGGAAGAGAATGAGAGGAAGAATAAGAGGGGAATCAGGAGACTGGCGATTAATTACCCGATTCTAAAAAAAAAATTACAATGAAAATATTTATTTATTCCCCTTCGTTCCTTTGGGTGGTGATGCCACAACGACTTCCCTTTTACCATTTTGTTGCAGGCACGTAGCTATCCCCTTGAGGCCCGAGATTGTAACGAATGCACAAACATGAAGGTAAAACACACAGCACACATATTAATAACAACAATGGCATTTGATCGAGCAGCGGCTCAGAGGCCTATCACACGCAGATTCCTTTCTCTCGCCACCCTCCCTGACATTACACCGCTCGGCAGCTCCAGCTGGAAATGAAGATAATCGGTAATGAGATTTAATAGCCGCGTTTGATTGTTTGCTTTTGTTTTTCCAATAAAGAGCCCCCTACCCCCTTCCAAAGCCCCGCGAGTGTACACAGTGCAGCGCAAACAAAAAGGAGGCATGTAGGCCTGCTGACATGCCAGGGGCTCTCCACATCCCAGCAGGTTCACACTTGTAATAAACACTCATTGACCAAAAAATTTACGCACCAAGAAGGAGTTGTTGGAATTGAATGAAACTTTATACATGTGAAAGTATACAGATGCTGAAGATCCTGCACGCTCGTAGACTGCTGAAGCTATCATCCCAGCTGGTCCCATAAATGCTTGATTGACCATATATCTGGTGGCCTGCCAGGCCATGGAAGTGTTGCAATGTAGGAAACCCTGGCTGTGTGTGGGCGAGCATTATCCTGCTGAGAGATTCCAGTTGGAAGCCCTGCCATGAGAGGAACACGTGGTCGCAGAATGTCCTGCACATATCGCTGAGCGGTTAGAGTCCCTTGTATCACTACTAGAGGTGGCCTACTGTAGTATGCTATGGCTCTCCAGCCCAGATCATAATTTAGACAAGGTGTCTCTTTACAGCAAAGGCAGGATTGAAATGATCACCTCGAAGCCTTCATTCTCAAACCCAACCATCGTTGGATCCCAAACAGAACCTGGATTCATTACTAAAGACGATATTGTTCCAGTCCCTAGCAGTCCAGGTTTCTCGTTTCAACATTGCAAACAAAGGCAACGGTGACTGGCTGTCAATGACAGGACATGTAATGGGTGCTATGACACAAAATTTCCTACTGCTTGGAAGAGTGCGTCCTTCTTTCACTGCACAGCCCTAAGTAGCAATGATGTGAGGACAGCTACTACTACTCCCATCCTCTGCTCTGGCTCTTCCTGGGCCCACTGCACCTGCAGCAGAGCTCCCATGCAACCAAAGGGTACGTCCATCAGTTTTCCTGCTGCATTTTTTAAAACAAAAACCAGGAGTGAGTTAAAGGGATTCTGTCATGAGATTTTAGCCCTATAAGCTAAACATATGCCCATGTCCGTACTAATAACATGAATCCTAAACTGGCCTTATTAAACCTGCTTGTGGCTCTATTAGCCCAAAAAACTGTTTTTTATAACTGGTCAATCGCCTACCTAAGGTGCCCAAGGGGACGTCAGTTAATACAGGGTGCCCAGCCGTCTGGTGCCCAGCGCCTCCTTCCCAGTCTTAATCGCCGCCCTCCCTGTCTACAGTCCAGCCTTCCTCACATCAGCGCCGCCTCCGCCAGATCCGGCCGGGCCTTTGCCAGATCCGGCGCCTGCGCACTATGCTCAGCCTGATGCGCCGGGTAGCGGCTTCGTTGAGCGAAGTGCGCACGCGCCCGGCCTGGTGCGCATGCGCACTTCGCTCAACGAAGCCGCTGCCAGGAGTCGCGGGGCTACAGGCTGAGCATAGTGCGCAGGCGCCGGATCTGGCAGAGAGCCGGCCGGATCTGGCGGAGGCGGCGCTGAGGTGAGGAAGGCTGGACTGTAAACAGGGAGGGCGGCGATTAAGACTGGGAAGGAGGCGCTGGGCACCAGACGGCCGGGCACCCTGTATTAACTGACATCCCTTTAAAAAAATACGAGCTGTTGTATTTGTCCTTCATACTTTCTCTCCTTTTATGATCCACTCCTGATTTTGGCTTCCAAAACTGAATCTGGAAACCCGAAGGCATGGTTGTACGCTAAGGGACCATGCACAGAGCCCACCTTCCAAAGGGTGAAATTCACACCAGAAATCCACAACATATAGTACATTGACATGCCGCAGATTTTAAAACCGCACTGTATGTCAAGATATGTGTAGATTTTGTTCTTGAAATGTTCCTTAGCGAGTGCATGAAAATCTCATCTGCTTTTCTGCTACTGCTGCTGGTTTTCCACATGCCATTCCGTTTCCCAAAAACGGTGTGCCATACGTGGCAGTACCCTAAGAGATCTAGCCTTATTCTCATATGTAGTGTATTTTCGGTATATTATACAGTATCATTAAACGTCTTGCACTCATTTTACATGGACACAACAAATATATACCGTATCTCTCTAGCTATGTAACTGACAAATAGTGCAAATAATGGAAACCGCTAGAACTGGAGTCTACCGTTTGCATCGAGCGTATGGCTAGAATAATGTTCTATTTATAAGGGGCTTGGACAGGTTGCTTGCCTCCGGTTCATCAAAAAGTCCTTTGAGTTTTTATCATCTTTATTCTCACTGCACACGGACTCATGAAACACGTCAAGCTCCGGGCTTCCAAGAGCAACGAATGTAACGTTTTACCATTTCCAATACTCTGCCATTAATCCTTTTCACAGCCGAGAGGACGAGCCATATATTACCCTATGATGTCATTGTCTAGATAATAATGCACAGTTGGATTGCCCAGCGGTGCTGCATTGCCTCAGACGCAGGGTACCACGTGATGCTGTGGATGTGCTAAGGGATTAAGCGGCACCTTCCAGCTGTTTCTCAGAACTACCTTGAAAGGCAAAAAAAAAAGCGTATTCCCTTTTCCCCAGAGATTTCTGTATCCTGCAGTGCGATTTATAGCAGCTTCGGTAGACCCGCATAAACAACCCGGCCCGCTGTAATGTGGTTACCAGCTACTCAGTGGAGCTTGATGATTGCAAGAAAGACTAAAACTGGGTAATTTGGGAGATAAGTGAGATAAGTGAGGAGCAGAGAGCGAGAGAAAATAAACCATTTATAGGAAATGAGTCTACCAACATGTTATTAGCTATATAATCCATGCCGATACATATTATACATTGACAAAAATATTTCTATGAAATCCCATTCTAATATCAGAACCTGATGACTGTATGGAGATGAGCGGCGCCTCACAGCCACTGTTTGTCTCTACCTGTAGAATCAGTCTGTCAAATATTGCCTTTGTAGCTCCTTCTTCTGTACCATGTGCTGATATAGAATTAAAATTGGGGGATCTGTGCTATTTCATAGCTTTAGTCACTTGCACGTTATGTACTCCATTTATTGTAAGTAATAAGAGGCTTGAATTTCCATAGCCCTTTACTTCCTCCCTGCTGATGTCAGTGACATGAGAAGGAAAATAGATATGAGGGAGAAGGAAAAAGAGAGAGTGGAAGGGATGACATAACTTTAATATCTTAGAAAAACCTGGCTGCTTTTACTTCCAAAAACAGCACCACCACTGTCCATAGGTTGTGTCTGGTATTGCAGCTCGGTTCCATTGGAGTGAATGGGGTAAAGCTGCAATACTGCACACAACCTGTGGACTGGTGTGCTGCTGTTTTTGGAAGAAACTTAAGCATCCATGTTTTTCTAATCCCGGGCAAACGTTTTAATTTGACCTTACCTGACATCTAAACAGATCATTACGTGATGTCTGTACAGAATGTCTGCCAGTCTTGTGATTACAGCAGCATTGGCATTAATTAAAGTGCAGTAACCCACCAGGGAGTGGAGGAAAGGAGTGGTAGTGGTGGCACAGATAGAAGTAGTAGTAGTTCACAGTAGATGTCCTCACTCTGGTAAGGCCCTGGGGCCATTCAGTGAATGGCTGGGTATGCAATAGCAGGCTCTAAGATGGCTGTCTCTGGGTCTCTCTTTTAACTCCAAATAACTTTCCAAGTTAACCAAAGGGGTGCACAATTATTCATGATATGTACTGCAGTTCCCACAGCAGGGTACAGATCCTCCAATGGGCAGCTAATCCATGTTAAAAGCATGGTGGGTGCCAAAGAAATATACCCTTTCCACTAGCAGTAAGGCTTGTTGCCATAAATGAGCGATTGCAGTTACTGTCTGTGCTTTGCATCAGTCCCTCATATTGGTCCTCAACAATCTGTATTTCTCTCTTTCTTTCTCAGAGGGTGGTCACTTTTCCTCAATATGCCAACAGGGGGTCTCTTTGGAGTAGCCTCACACTGCACAGGCTGTATGCAGCTCCTCACCCTCTGGCTGTTAGAGCTACACTCCTCATCCCCTACCTCAGTTGGGGGCAGGTCCAGCCTTCCTCCATCTAAGAAGGGCGCAACAAGCTAATTAGTGCTACCATGTTCATCTCTTGGAATAACATTAAAGCACAGAAAATACCTTAACACAAAAAGCAAATGTTAACCCTTTGCAGTGGTCCCCTGGGGCACTGCAAAAGCAGCATATAAGATACGACTTACTGGAGAGTGGGGTATTGCAAGTGAGCTGGCAGGGTTGTAGGGACAGTAACTGGCCAAACTATAGCTCCTCTATATCCTTAAGGATGCAGCAATTACAAAGTTCTGTCCATGAATTAGGAAGAAGTGACCTGCATCACTAACAGCTGAGCTTTGAAGGTACTATATATAAGATTCACTGTACTCTGAAAAATGTATTTTTCCCTGAAGATATAATTGATGACTTTTATTAGCAATCTAGGTGGAGCCACTGGGTCTATATAACACTGTCCATTTAATAAATTAGGAGTAATGACAGGTAGGGAACAGTGCAGCCCTGAACTCCACCTGCACCACTATTTGCACGATCTGCCCTAAAAGACGGCCCACAACCTGGCGACAGTCCCTGAGTTCACTTAGTTCAGGAGCCTAACCTAATGGGATAAAAGAGTAGTCAGACAGAAAGAGGACTAAACCAGACAAGGAAAACCAAGATCGGATGACAATTCAAAAGCTAAGTCAAATACACAGCAGGGGGAAACCAGGAGATACCATCAGAGACAAAGTCAGCAGGCAGAGACGAGGTCTAATACCAAGCAGACTCCAAAATAAAGCAAGGTCAAATAACAAGCAAAGTCAAATACCAGGAGGTCACGTCAGAGGTAAAATCAGCAATCAGAGGCAATGTCAGAGAAACAGGCAAAAGGTCAGAGATCCAGAGTAACAAACACAAAATTAGCTAGTGAGGCAGGAAAACCAATCAGAGGCAACTGTGGCCATCAGCTCAGGAAGCACGTGATGTCACCGCTGAGCCTGATTGGTCCGGCATCCCTGCTCCCTTATTGGTCGATCAGACCCACATTCAGTGGGGCTGGTTGCTCTATTAACAGAGTGACGTGAGCAGCAGCGCCATAGTTTGGCCAGACTCACTGTGGGAGCACAGACGGGTAAGTATGTGACACCAGGAATGAAGCTGAAGGTTCAGGGTGTCCATACCAATGGCTTAGGCCATCAGGGCCAGCGAGGATGCATGCTCCTAAAGTCTGGGGGACACATCTTTGCAAGTAAACACCTGGACAACAAGCTTGTCTAGACTTGCAATAGTCACTTTGAAAATATATATCTTTTATATATATAAAAATTCGTTTCTGTCTGTCTGGACGTCTGTCTGTTCTTTATGCGCGACCAAACGACTGGACCGATCTTTACCAAATTTTACACAGAGGTACATCAGGTGTCCGGGAAGGTTTTAGACCGGGTCTCAGCTCTCTAGGACGTACCATTCCTGAGTTATTCCCCAAAAATTGCCAGCATTAGCCAATACATGCCTGCAAGTGTTTCTCTTCATATGCCAACTGCCATACACACGGTCACATGTCCCTTATCAGCCAATAGAAGCTCGCAGGTCCTACTTCAGGTTTCCATAACAACTGATCACAGGTTTTAGCAGATCGCAGGTCCTTAATAATCAGTCATATGACGTGTCAGGATTAGATACACAGCTCCGCAGACAGTATCACACAGGATATGATTAGATACACAGCTCAGCGGACAGTATCACAAAGAATAGGATTAGATACACAGCTCAGCAGACAGTATCACACAGGATAGGATTAGATACACAGCTCAGCAGACAGTATCACACAACATAAGATTAGATACACAGCTCAGCAGACAGTATGACAAAAGATGGGATTAGATACACAGCTCAGCAGACAGTATCACACAGGATAGAATTAGATACACAGCTCAGCAGACAGTATCACACAGGATAGGATTAGATACACAGCTCAGCAGACAGTATCACACAGGATAGGATTAGATACACAGCTCAGCAGACAGTATCACACAGGATAGGATATTAGATACACAGCTCAGCAGACAGTATGCAGGGATCTCAACTCTCCCGGAGGTTCAGGGAGTCTCCCGCTATTAGATAGCGGCTCCCTGACACCCTCATGTGAAACAATATCTCCCGGAAAGGTTTATCTCAGTCAGATAGCAGAGCAGAGAGATAAGAGAAGTGACAGGACAGAGTTTAGATTACAGGTTGAATTAACCCTTTAGGGTCAAATTGGCTTCTCAAGGAGATATATATGTTAAAGGCATCCCTTCTGTCTCATTCAGTAGCTATATAACTATTGAAAGAGATGCATTTTTTTTTTTAAATACATTTACACATTTAACCCTCCATTTTAATTATATTATTTACCCCAGTGTTAAATTCACACCCCCTGGATGCTTTAATCATATATATAAATATGATAATTTGGGGCAGGGTAATGAGCCCGGTCCTCCACACCATAGAGAAAAGTGTGCAGATACTTCATATGTTTGGAAAATGTAATAAAAAGTTCGTGAAAAAAAAACAAAAAAAAAACCTCCCTGAAATGAGAAGTGCACCTCCCTGAAATGAGTTTTTGCAGGTTGGGATGTCTGAGTATGACACAGGATGGGATTAGATACACAGCTCAGCAGACAGTATCACACAGGATAGGATTAGATACACAGCTCAGCAGACAGTATCACACAGGATAGGATTAGACACACAGCTCAGCAGACAGTATCACACAGGATAGGATTAGATACACAGCTCAGCAGACAGTATCACAAAGGATATGAATAGATACACAGCTCAGCAGACAGTATCACACAGGATAGGATTAGATACACAGCTCAGCAGACAGTATCACACAGGATAGGATTAGATACACAGCTCAGCAGACAGTATCACACAGAGTAGGATTAGAAACACAGCTCAGCAGACAGTATCACACAGAATATGATTAGATACACAGCTCAGCAAGTATTAGATACACAGCTCAGCAGACAGTATCACACAGGAAAGAATTAGATACATAGCTTAGCAGAGAGTATCACACAGGATAGGATTAGATACACAGCTTAGCAGACAGTATCACACAGGATAGGATTATATACACAGCTCAGCAGACAGTATCACACAGGATAGGATTAGATACATAGCTCAGCAGACAGTATCACACAGGATATGATTAGATACACAGCTCAGCAGACAGTATCAAACAGAATAGAATTAGATACACAGCTCATCAGACAGTATCACACAGGATAGGATTAGATACACAGCTGAGCAGACAGTATCACACAGGATAGGATAAGATACACAGCTCAGCAAGGATTAGATACACAGCTCAGCAGTCAATATCACACAGGATAGGATTAGATACACAGCTCAGCAGACAGTATCACACAGGATAGGATTAGATACACAGCTCAGCAGACAGTATCACACAGGATATGATTAGAAACACAGATCAGCAAGGATTAGATACACAGCTCAGCAGTCAGTATCACACAGGATAGGATTAGATACACAGCTCAGCAGACAGTATCACACAGGATATGATTAGATACACAGCTCAGCAGACAGTATGACACAGAATAGAATTAGATACACAGCTGAGCAGACAGTTTCACACAGGATAGGATTAGATACACCGCTCAGCAGACAGTATCACACAGAATAGAATTAGATACACAGCTCAGCAGACAGTATCACACAGAATAGAATTAGATACACAGCTGAGCAGACAGTATCACACAGGATAGGATTAGATACACAGCTCAGCAAGGATTAGATACACAGCTCAGCAGTCAGTATCACACAGGATAGGATTAGATACACAGCTCAGCAGACAGTATCACACAGGATAGGATTAGATGCACAGCTCAGCAAGGATTAGATACATAGCTCAGCAGACAGTATCACACAGGATAGGATTAGATACACAGCTGAGCAGACAGTATCACACAGGATAGGATTAGAAACACAGCTCAGCAAGGATTAGATACACAGCTCAGCAGACAGTATCACACAGGATGGAATTAGATACACAGCCCAGCAGACAGTATCACACAGGATAGGATTAGATACACAGCTCAGCAGTCAGTATCACACAGGATAGGATTAGATACACAGCTCAGCAGACA
This sequence comes from Bufo gargarizans, assembly GCF_014858855.1. Lineage (NCBI taxonomy): Eukaryota > Metazoa > Chordata > Amphibia > Anura > Bufonidae > Bufo > Bufo gargarizans. Next base: position 171,127,549 of record NC_058088.1, on the reverse strand, counting down.
GTATCACACAGGATATGATTAGATACACAGCTCAGCAAGGATTAGATACACAGCTCAGCAGTCAGTATCACACAGGACAGGATTAGATACACAGCTCAGCAGACAGTATCACAAAGGATAGGATTAGATACACAGCTCAGCAGACAGTATCACACAGGATAGGATTAGATACACAGCTCAGCAGACAGTATCACACAGGAAAGAATTAGATACATAGCTTAGCAGAGAGTATCACACAGGATAGGATTAGATACACAGCTCAGCAGACAGTATCACACAGGACAGGATTAGATGCACAGCTCATCAGACAGTATCACACAGGATAGGATTAGATACACAGCTCAGCGGATAGTATCACACAGGATAGGATTAGATACACAGCTCAGCAGGCAGTATCACACAGGATAGGATTAGATACACAGCTGAGCAGACAGTATCACACAGGATAGGATTAGATACAAAGATCAGCAAGGATTAGATACATAGCTCAGCAGGCAGTATCACACAGGACAGGGTTAGATACACAGCTCAGCAGGCAGTATCACACAGGATAGGATTAGATACACAGCTGAGCAGACAGTATCACACAGGATAGGATTAGATACAAAGATCAGCAAGGATTAGATACATAGCTCAGCAGGCAGTATCACACAGGACAGGGTTAGATACACAGCTCAGCAGGCAGTATCACACAGGACAGGATTAGATACACAGCTCAGCAGACAGTATCACACAGGATAGGATTAGATACACAGCTCAGCAGACAGTATCACAAAGGATAGGATTAGATACACAGCTCAGCAGGCAGTATCACACAGGACAGGATTAGATACACAGCTCAGCAGACAGTATAACACAGGATAGGATAATATACACAGCTCAGCAGACAGTATCACACAGGATAGGATTAGATACACATCTTAGCAGACAGTATCACACAGGATAGGATTAGATACACAGCTCAGCAGGCAGTATCACATAGGATTAGATACACAGCTCAGCAGACAGTATCACACAGGATATGATTAGATACACAGCTCAGCAGCAGTATCACACAGGATAGGATTAGATACACAGCTCAGCAGACAGTATCACACAGGATAGGATTAGATACACAGCTCAGCAGACAGTATCACACAGGATAGGATTAGATACACAGCTCAGCAGACAGTATCACACAGGATAGGATAGATACACAGCTCAGCAGACAGTATCACACAGGATAGGATTAGATACACAGCTCAGCAGACAGTATCACACAGGATAGGATTAGATACACAGCTCAGCAGACAGTATCACACAGGATAGGATTAGATACACAGCTCAGCAGACAGTATCACACAGGATAGGATTAGATACACAGCTCAGCAGACAGTATCACACAGGATAGGATTAGATACACAGCTCAGCAGACAGTATCACACAGGATAGGATTAGATACACAGCTCAGCAGACAGTATCACACAGGATAGGATTAGATACACAGCTCAGCAGACAGTATCACACAGGATAGGATTAGATACACAGCTCAGCAGACAGTATCACACAGGATAGGATTAGATACACAGCTCAGCAGACAGTATCACACAGGATAGGATTAGATACACAGCTCAGCAGACAGTATCACACAGGATAGGATTAGATACACAGCTCAGCAGACAGTATCACACAGGATAGGATTAGATACACAGCTCAGCAGACAGTATCACACAGGATAGGATTAGATACACAGCTCAGCAGACAGTATCACACAGGATAGGATTAGATACACAGCTCAGCAGACAGTATCACACAGGATAGGATTAGATACACAGCTCAGCAGACAGTATCACACAGGATAGGATTAGATACACAGCTCAGCAGACAGTATCACACAGGATAGGATTAGATACACAGCTCAGCAGACAGTATCACACAGGATAGGATTAGATACACAGCTCAGCAGACAGTATCACACAGGATAGGATTAGATACACAGCTCAGCAGACAGTATCACACAGGATAGGATTAGATACACAGCTCAGCAGACAGTATCACACAGGATAGGATTAGATACACAGCTCAGCAGACAGTATCACACAGGATAGGATTAGATACACAGCTCAGCAGACAGTATCACACAGGATAGGATTAGATACACAGCTCAGCAGACAGTATCACACAGGATAGGATTAGATACACAGCTCAGCAGACAGTATCACACAGGATAGGAATTAGATACACAGCTCAGCAGACAGTATCACACAGGATAGGATTAGATACACAGCTCAGCAGACAGTATCACACAGGATAGGATTAGATACACAGCTCAGCAGACAGTATCACACAGGATAGGATTAGATACACAGCTCAGCAGACAGTATCACACAGGATAGGATTAGATACACAGCTCAGCAGACAGTATCACACAGGATAGGATTAGATACACAGCTCAGCAGACAGTATCACACAGGATAGGATTAGATACACAGCTCAGCAGACAGTATCACACAGGATAGGATTAGATACACAGCTCAGCAGACAGTATCACACAGGATAGGATTAGATACACAGCTCAGCAGACAGTATCACACAGGATAGGATTAGATACACAGCTCAGCAGACAGTATCACACAGGATAGGATTAGATACACAGCTCAGCAGACAGTATCACACAGGATAGGATTAGATACACAGCTCAGCAGACAGTATCACACAGGATAGGATTAGATACACAGCTCAGCAGACAGTATCACACAGGATAGGATTAGATACACAGCTCAGCAGACAGTATCACACAGGATAGGATTAGATACACAGCTCAGCAGACAGTATCACACAGGATAGGATTAGATACACAGCTCAGCAGACAGTATCACACAGGATAGGATTAGATACACAGCTCAGCAGACAGTATCACACAGGATAGGATTAGATACACAGCTCAGCAGACAGTATCACACAGGATAGGTACACAGCTCAGCAGGACGTATCACACAGGATAGGATTAGATACACAGCTCAGCAGACAGTATCACACAGGATAGGATTAGATACACAGCTCAGCAGACAGTATCACACAGGATAGGATTAGATACACAGCTCAGCAGACAGTATCACACAGGATAGGATTAGATACACAGCTCAGCAGACAGTATCACACAGGATAGGATTAGATACACAGCTCAGCAGACAGTATCACACAGGATAGGATTAGATACACAGCTCAGCAGACAGTATCACACAGGATAGGATTAGATACACAGCTCAGCAGACAGTATCACACAGGATAGGATTAGATACACAGCTCAGCAGACAGTATCACACAGGATAGGATTAGATACACAGCTCAGCAGACAGTATCACACAGGATAGGATTAGATACACAGCTCAGCAGACAGTATCACACAGGATAGGATTAGATACACAGCTCAGCAGACAGTATCACACAGGATAGGATTAGATACACAGCTCAGCAGGACAGTATCACACAGGATAGGATTAGATACACAGCTCAGCAGACAGTATCACACAGGATAGGATTAGATACACAGCTCAGCAGACAGTATCACACAGGATAGGATTAGATACACAGCTCAGCAGACAGTATCACACAGGATAGGATTAGATACACAGCTCAGCAGACAGTATCACACAGGATAGGATTAGATACACAGCTCAGCAGGCAGTATCACACAGGATAGGATTAGATACACAGCTCAGCAGACAGTATCACACAGGATAGGATTAGATACACAGCTCAGCAGACAGTATCACACAGGATAGGATTAGATACACAGCTCAGCAGACAGTATCACACAGGATAGGATTAGATACACAGCTCAGCAGACAGTATCACACAGGATAGGATTAGATACACAGCTCAGCAGACAGTATCACACAGGATAGGATTAGATACACAGCTCAGCAGACAGTATCACACAGGATAGGATTAGATACACAGCTCAGCAGACAGTATCACACAGGATAGGATTAGATACACAGCTCAGCAGACAGTATCACACAGGATAGGATTAGATACACAGCTCAGCAGACAGTATCACACAGGATAGGATTAGATACACAGCTCAGCAGACAGTATCACACAGGATAGGATTAGATACACAGCTCAGCAGACAGTATCACACAGGATAGGATTAGATACACAGCTCAGCAGACAGTATCACACAGGATAGGATTAGATACACAGCTCAGCAGGCAGTATCACACAGGATAGGATTAGATACACAGCTCAGCAGGCAGTATCACACAGGATAGGATTAGATACATAGCTCAGCAGACAGTATCACACAGGATAGGATTAGATACACAGCTCAGCAGACAGTATCACACAGGATAGGATTAGATACACAGCTCAGCAGGCAGTATCACACAGGATAGGATTAGATACACAGCTCAGCAGACAGTATCACACAGGATAGGATTAGATACACAGCTCAGCAGACAGTATCACACAGGATAGGATTAGATACACAGCTCAGCAGGCAGTATCACACAGGATAGGATTAGATACACAGCTCAGCAGACAGTATCACACAGGATAGGATTAGATACACAGCTCAGCAGACAGTATCACACAGGATAGGATTAGATACACAGCTCAGCAGACAGTATCACACAGGATAGGATTAGATACACAGCTCAGCAGACAGTATCACACAGGATAGGATTAGATACACAGCTCAGCAGACAGTATTACACAGGATAGGATTAGATACACAGCTCAGCAGGCAGTATCACACAGGATAGGATTAGATACACAGCTCAGCAGACAGTATCACACAGGATAGGATTAGATACACAGCTCAGCAGACTGTATCACACAGGATAGAATTAGATACACAGCTCAGCAGGCAGTATCACACAGGATAGGAATTAGATACACAGCTCAGCATGCAGTATCACACGGGATAGGATTAGATACACAGCTCAGCAGGCAGTATAACACAGGATAGGATTAGATACACAAGCTCAGCAGACAGTATCACACAGGATAGGATTAGATACACAGCTCAGCAGACAGTATCACACAGGATAGGATTAGATACACAGCTCAGCAGACAGTATCACACAGGATAGGATTAGATACACAGCTCAGCAGGCAGTATAACACAGGATAGGATTAGATACACAGCTCAGCAGACAGTATCACACAGGATAGGATTAGATACACAGCTCAGCAGACAGTATCACACAGGATAGGATTAGATACACAGCTCAGCAGGCAGTATCACACAGGATAGGATTAGATACACAGCTCAGCAGACAGTATCACACAGGATAGGATTAGATACACAGCTCAGCAGGCAGTATAACACAGGATAGGATTAGATACATAGCTCAGCAGGCAGTATCACACAGGATAGGATTAGATACACAGCTCAGCAGACAGTATCACACAGGATAGGATTAGATACACAGCTCAGCAGGCAGTATCACACAGGATAGGATTAGACACACAGCTCAGCAGACAGTATCACACAGGATAGGATTAGATACACAGCTCAGCAGACAGTATTACACAGGATAGGATTAGATACACAGCTCAGCAGGCAGTATCACATAGGATAGGATTAGATACACAGCTCAGCAGACAGTATCACACAGGATAGGATTAGATACACCGCTCAGCAGACTGTATCACACAGGATAGAATTAGATACACAGCTCAGCAGGCAGTATCACACAGGATAGGAATAGATACACAGCTCAGCAGACAGTATCACACAGGATAGGATTAGATACACAGCTCAGCAGACAGTATCACACAGGATAGGAATAGATACACAGCTCAGCAGGCAGTATCACACAGGATAGGATTAGATACACAGCTCAGCAGACAGTATCACACAAGATAGGATTAGATACACAGCTCAGCAGACAGTATCACACAGGATAGGATTAGATACACAGCTCAGCAGCTAGTGGAGCGGGTTGCTGTAGAGGTCACTGTTATGGTGGATACTGTCGATATATTTTAACGACACACAGAAACATGAAATGAAATGGATGAAATATACCAGTGCGAAGCCGGGTCCTTCTGCTAGTATACAGGTCCTTCTAAAAAATTTTGCATATTGTGATAAAGTTCATTATTTTCTGTAATGTACTGTTAAACATTAGACTTTCATATATTTTAGATTCATTACACACCAACTGAAGTAGTTCAAGCCTTTTATTGTTTTAATGTTGATGATTTTGGCATACAGCTCATGAAAACCCAAAATTCCTATCTAAAAAAATTAGCATATCATGAAAAGGTTCTCTAAACGAGCTATTAACCTAATCATCTGAATCAACTAATTAACTCTAAACACCTGCAAAAGATTCCTGAGGCTTTTAAAAACTCCCAGCCTGGTTCATTACTCAAAACCGCAATCATGGGTAAGACTGCCGACCTGACTGCTGTCCAAAAGGCCATCATTGACACCCTCAAGCAAGAGGGTAAGACACAGAAAGACATTTCTGAACGAATAGGCTGTTCCCAGAGTGCTGTATCAAGGCACCTCAGTGGGAAGGAAAAAGCTGCACAACGAGAAGAGGTGACCGGACCCTGAGGAAGATTGTGGAGAAGGACCGATTCCAGACCTTGGGGGACCTGCGGAAGCAGTGAACTGAGTCTGGAGTAGAAACATCCAGAGCCACCGTGTACAGGCGTGTGCAGGAAATGGGCTACAGGTGCCACATTCCCCAGGTCAAGCCACTTTTGAACCAGAAACAGCGGCAGAAGCGCCTGACCTGGACTACAGAGAAGCAGCACTGGACTGTTGCATGTCATTCGGAAATCAAGGTGCCAGAGTCTGGAGGAAGACTGGGGAGAGGGAAATGCCAAAATGCCTGAAGTCCAGTGTCAAGTACCCACAGTCAGTGATGGTCTGGGGTGCCATGTCAGCTGCTGGTGTTGGTCCACTGTGTTTTATCAAGGGCAGGGTCAATGCAGCTAGCTATCAGGAGATTTTGGAGCACTTCATGCTTCCATCTGCTGAAAAGCTTTATGGAGATGAAGATGTCATTTTTCAGCACGACCTGGCACCTGCTCACAGCGCCAAAACCACTGGTAAATGGTTTACTGACCATGGTATTACTGTGCTCAATTGGCCTGCCAACTCTCCTGACCTGAACCCCATAGAGAATCTGTGGGATATTGGGAAGAGAAAGTTGAGAGACGCAAGACCCAACACTCTGGATGAGCTTAAGGCCGCTATGGAAGCATCCTGGGCCTCCATAACACCTCAGCAGTGCCACAGGCTGATTGCCTCCATGCCACGCCGCATTGAAGCAGTCATTTCTGCAAAAGGATTCCCGACCAAGTATTGAGTGCATAACTGAACATAATTATTTGAAGGTTGACTTTTTTTGTATTAAAAACACTTTTCTTTTATTGGTCGGATGAAATATGCTAATTTTTTGAGATAGGAAATTTGGGTTTTCATGAGCTGTATGCCAAAATCATCAATATTAAAACAATAAAAGGCTTGAACTACTTCAGTTGGTGTATAATGAATCTAAAATATATGAAAGTCTAATGTTTATCAGTACATTACAGAAAATAATGAACTTTATCACAATATGCTAATTTTTTTAGAAGGACCTGTATTATAATATATAAGCTATTTTATAAAATAACCGTATGAGGGTCCAAGAAACCTTGTATGGGCTCCTTTAAGACGAAAGCAGAAGTTACATGGTGCTGTGCTCTTATTTGCATTCAAGTAGGAAATATTAAAAAAAACTTCATGCCCCTCCTGAGGCTCAGCCCTAAGACTGGCTTCGTAAAACCGTATAATTGGCGTGCCGTTCCAAGACATATAGTACCAGCTGTGCCAGCCTCCCTGGTGGAGGAGAACCTCATAGATCCAAATTGTTAATGCTTTCTATGTTCCTTGATTTTCGTCTTCTCCGAGAATCACAGTTAGTGTTAACCTCTTCATTACCAGATATACAGATGTAGTAGGGTTAACACTAATGCTTTATAAGATGTGTTATCTAAACTAAATGCGTTAAGCAAACACCTTCAATTGCCTTTCAATGACTTTTGTTTCAAGATAACACAATGAATTAAGAAATTTGAGTTAAGAGTTTGAGTGTTAACCCTGCTACATCTGTATAGTGTAAAGACAAGTCAATACTCTACACTCTGACCCCTCCCCCCACACATTTATCACCACGGCTCTGGCAGGTAGAACGTGTTCCCTAGGAGTGCTGTCATGCCCCTAAGCTTGCCTTTGAAATGAACCAAGCAGCCTGCGCCGCGCATCCGAGATCAGACAAATAAACAAGAAGACGAAGAATGAAAAACTAATTTACTGCTTTCTATTGTTCGAGGAATCCAATGTGTTCCCAGGAGCTGAGGAAGCATCTCATCCCGCTTTTGTCTGCTCCAAAATGAATACGGACCCAGGCTCCTCACGCTTTAACCTTTATGTTGCCAGGAAGACTTATTGGATGCAATATCTCGTCGAGTTCACCTTCTCATTTCTCTTCTCTTGTTAACTCATCCTGATCAATTGTATTTTTCCAATCTCAGCTGAAATCTAAACGCCTTACACAGCAAAACCGCATGCTGGATGCATATGAAGGTTCAAGGCTCCTGTCAGTCACCATAGTATGTCTTCTATGGGATCTGTGCCATTTCATAGTTTTAGTCACTTGCACATTATGTACTCCATTTATTTTAATACTTCAATTTCTTTAGCCCTTTACTTCCTCCCTGCTGACGTCAGTGACAGGAGAAGGAAAATAGATATGAGGAAAAAGAAAGAGTGGAAGGGATGACATAACTTTATTATCTTTAACGGGTCACTTTCTATTCTACGTCTCATCTAATTTTCTCTTTCCATATGTACTATATTTTATATATGCATTTTTCTTAATTGTTCCCCTTGGGTTGGTTGTGCATAGAACATTGGGAGCAAAATTAAACATGAAGCCACCTCCTAGTGCTGGTTCATACCACCATATACCAAGACAGCAGAGCCTATTTGGATTTCCATGGCCTGCAGTAGAGTAAGACTGGTCGTACATATTAGATATATGTCTGCCTAACAGCTATTCCTCCTGTCCTCTGCATATGCATGCCTAATCTGCTCAGCCAAGAGTGCATGTGTTAAGAAAGGACAGAGGGGTGAAAGCTTCTGCAAGAAACATCTCTGGCAGGTGCTTGTATCCCATGAGACAAAACATTTTGATCCTTTTCTCCCTGACGTCTGCCCCGTACACATAGGATTGATGGCTGGTAATGCTGAAATTGACAGGTTCAGCCAATGCTAATTTAATGTATATGATTAGCTTAAAGGGGTTTTCCAAAATTTTTATACTGACCTATCCTCTGGGCTGAACCCAGACACAACCCAATAAGCACTCAATCACAATGAATGAGTGGAGCGTTGGAGCTTTTTATGCTCCGGTGCTCCCCTTGCCCTGCGCTGCATCGTGCAGTCAAGGGCTGTTTGCTTACATTTGGACACTGCTAGGCGTGGCTTTCACCTAGCAGTTATCTGGGTGATGTCACCAGCTCTGATGGGCAGTCTTTAGCGCTGCCCTAGCCTGTAAAAACAGGCAAGGGCAGCACTAAAGACCACCCATTAGTGCCGCTAACGTCACTGGGCTCACTGCTAGGCAGAAGCCTCCATCTAGCTTACCCATGGAGAGTCCGCAACCTTACCGGATCCCAAGAAAATTCTCAAGGGGAAGCATTGGAGTATGAAACGCTCTGATGCTCCGCTCATTCATGGTGAATGAGTGCAGATCGGGTTGTGCCCGGGTTCAGAACTGAACCCTTTTAACTGATCATTTGCATGAACCCTTTTCTCCAGTATGAAGTAATGGATCTCAATAACATTCAGCTGGACTGGCCCTACAAGGCATTGTGCCTGGTTTTACTGTGGATTTCTTGTGAAAGACTCCATTTAAGACTGGTTCTACAGTAGAGTTGGATGTGATCACTCAAAGAAGATGGGCAACTATATAAAGCTGCATGGATGATGAACTTCACAAGTCAATAATAGTCAAGGATGAAGCACCTATTGCCTGGCAGATATCTTGCTACGCCATTGGAAGGATTGAGTCCTCTGACAGAAGTCAATAATGATGATGTGATGCTCCCGTGAAGCTGATGCATTAAAATTTAATTCTAACCTCTTTGCACCCAATCAATACTTGCTGCGATGGTGAAATTTTAACCTACATCCATAAGATAACTCCACCATAGCATTAAATGCAGGATCTGTGTGTATCCTATCTAGTCTAAATGCTCATGTCTCTGTTTGTCTACATCCCTGGAGAGAATCTCAGCAGGACTTCTTGCAATCCAACACCTTCAAGCGCTGTGCTGTGTCAGTTACATCTATTTCATCGTCTCCTTCAGTAATTTAGGAATGTTCCTTTTACAACTGGCCTGCCTTGAATAACAACAGGCTTCGGCTTCAAGTCTTCCTCTGACTCCACATTTCAGATGGGAAGATTTTGAGCAACAAGTCCCCCTGTCATGTTTCTGCCATTCATTTGCCTCTCTGTTCATTACCTGTTCAATTCCTTTGAATTTGGTTGAGATGATATCGGTATGCTTTCCAGCATTGCTGTCTACAGCTTGTTTGTGGGGAGTAAAGTGTCAAGAAGAATCTTTCCTAATCTCAATGTTGGGATTGTATCTGTATCTCAGAAGAGCTTGGGCTGTTTCAATATTGAGGGCCTATCCTAGGTCATGAATATGAGATTGACGGGGGTTTGTCTCTCATCAGCCCTGCTGATCAGCTGTATGAAGAGGCCTTGAGTATTTAAGCTTCTTCTTCCTAGGCCTTGTGACATCATGTTCATGAGTGACATGGCCTATGGGCAGCTCGGTCCCATTCAAGTGGATGGCGCTGTGCTTGGTAAGCTAAGAGGAGGCTTCGGTCCTCACCGGAGGTCTGGTAACACCACAGCTTCATTACAACAGCTGATCGGTGGGAGTGCCTGGAGTCGGACCACTGATCTCATATTCTGTTCTGAGAATAGGCCTCACTATGACAATCCTGGAAAACCTCTTTAAAGCAACTTTTTGATATTCCCATCGACATCTTAAGGTCACTTCTGGGGTCACTCCACAAGTCAGCAAGCTTTCTTGGTGCCCAAGTCAGGGTTTTTAAAATGTGCTCCAGCATGAATGGTCCCTGATTTTCAACCTGGTAGAGGCAGATGGTCAACCATCCATTTAAAGTGCCCATGCACCCCTTCTTCAACAATCCCATATTGTTTATCCCCATTAACCTCCATCCCTGTACGAAACTGGCCACTCAACCATATATCTGGAATAGGGCACATTGGCTATTCCAATTCTTCTTCCAGTTGCAGCCCTCAAAATAGAACATCCACAAAAAAATGTAAAGGCAGAACGTTGTTTTTTGAAGCGTAAAAGCCCCCCTAACACATTTAGCCAAGATGAGCCTTGAGCCTATGAGATCTCTAAACCATCATATCCCATCTGTCCTATCAAACCAAGTCTAATTATTATAGATGGGCATATTAACTTAAAATTTGTATTCTTCTCTTGTACAGTAAGGCCCTCGAGTCTAACAAATCTATTACTGTGTCTTGAGCCACATCAAAAAAAATTCTTAGACCTAACTAAAGCTATAACTTGAAACCCCCTGGATGTAACACAAAACGACGTATGTTTATGAGCTCTAGATATGGTAAAAGTTAGACATTCTCCAGCTATTAATGAAAAAAATCTCCTTCTATAAAAAAGCTTCATGCCCCTAGAAAGAGTTTCTCCGGGACCAATATTCCAATATTTTTTTACAAAGTCGACACAGGCCTGTAAGGGAGTTGGCCTACAAACAACACCAGAGGTGAGCAAATCAAATCTGTGATTCAGATTTGATTCAATCAAATTGGTCTGCAGATTCGATTCTGGTCTGAATTGATTTCACCCAGATCAAAGATGTTCAAGTAAGCCCAACAATTTATCTATGACACTCTGATGTCTCCTAGGACTCATATTTTTCTCTATAACCTCTCACTTTTTCCTCTATTTTTGTAGACATTTTTCTCTTTTGCCTAACTCAAATTCCCCAAATTTGTATGTAAGTCATATTTTTACAAAATTTTGTTGAATCCGATTCGGCTAATGGCTAATGCACATGTGCTGGTAAGAGGACATGCATGTAGCTAGTAATAAGCACTATTAAACCATCAGTGTCAATGTCTGATAGTTTAGATGTCTGATGGCACAGGGCTTGGAATATGGCTGCTGATAGAGGGTTCTGTCCATCAGAGGCCTCCATTCACTTACACTGGGGACAGATAGGGAAACTAGCGCATGAGCAGTTCATCCCCAGTGTAAGTGAATGGAGGCTTATTACTAGCTGCATGCATGTCCTCTTACCAGCACATGTGCAGCTAGTAATATAAACTGGCCAACCCCTTTTAGGAATCTTTTCACTCATCTCTACTTATCATCTATCCACCGCACCCCAAGCGATCTTGAGAGTCTCTCTTATGCTTGGAGCATTATTGTGCAGGCACAATCTCTTGGCCTGCCAACTATGGTGCTCACCTATTTCCATCAGTCCCATAGAAACTAATGGAGAGATGGTCGTAAATGCACATCACCGCTCCACCCTTACAGAGGACTCTTGGCCTCCCATTTAGAAGATCACCATTCCCCAGTGATAGGATCCTCAGCGATCATACATTCATGGACCTAGCCATATGAAGAAACATCCACTGAAATATACATAGAACCACGAGTGTGATTTCATTGGTGCTGCACACGACGGATACTTGTCATTCAGTTCATTTTGAGCCACATCTACAGTAACGAGTGCACAGTAATAAGCTTCTTATCAGGAAATGTGGTCACAGTCATTTAGGAGTCACATACTATGCAGCATTGCACCAGCTCCTTCATATAGCCGCAGAGACACAGAATATTGATCACAGATATAGAGCAATTGGTCCACCTCATTTGTCCCGTTTAATTATTAATGACTTGGCCTTAGGTGATATGCATTTATCACAGTCATGATGACATTCATTACCAGCCATTTATGGAGCTACTTTTTCTCTGGTTGGTCCTTTGCTATTCATTTATTACTTTTTATGTTTTATATGTTTTATATTTTATACCTTTGATCTCCCAAAACCATGGTTCTTGGTGGTTCTACAAGGTCTACCCCTGCCCATGCAGGAAGATGAAGTCAGAGCTTGGAGTGAAGGAACGTCACACTGGGCCAAAAGTTATGCTACATTGCTCCACGGTTACTTGCTATGTCCCCTGGGCATCCTATATGTTTTCTGTCAGGTTCTTTGTCATCCATCTACTGGGTTGTCTATAGCCTTCAGCTGTGATGTCCATGTAGCAGCAAGTAATCAAGGTCATGTGAAGACCATTTAATCAACTGTAGATTGTAAGCCCTCACGGGCAGGGCGCTCTCTCCTTCTGTACCAGTTTGCAGCTCATCTTGTTCATGATTAGTGTAATTGTCTGTATTATGTATGTGCACCGCTTATTATATGTACAGCGCTATGGAATAATAAATAATAATAATATCATGAACCTGATGGGTGGAATTATAGGAAATGGACCCCAGATGATATTATATTGATGAGCTCTCCAAAGTAAAGGTCATCAATAAAAAACGCCACCACCACTATAGTGGTGCCAATCCAAGGTCCCATTGGTCTCTCTATATTTCCATGTAGTTCATTACCACAGGAGTATTGCAGCCAATCACTGTCCTCAGAGGACTCATCTGTGTGTACCGCACTAGACCACTGAGACCAGTAAAATACTATCCTTTTAACCCTCCGCCACTCCAGTGGCACGATCCAAGAGACTGATCTGTATATGTCCATGCAGCTTATTACCTTGTGATGGTTGCAGCCAATCACTAACCTCATCAGTCTCATCTGTGTGCACGGCAGACGACTGCTGAGACCAGTGATTGGCTGCAGTAGTCACTAGGATAGATGGCATGGGATTAGCTGCATGGAAGAGACCAAATTGGTGGCACTGGGTTCAGTATTTTTATACTACCTTGGACAACCCATTTAAGCCCACCGTACATTTTAACTATCTGTTGGTTGCCAAATATTCCTCCCAAATCTATCATAACTATACACTCTCATCTCTAGAATCTATACCTGTTTTATTTTCAATGGGGAATGTGAAATGCAACATGCCCAACCTTTCCAACGTCAAGATAAAATCAGGAGAACCCCACGCATTTTAGAAAGTCAGCTTATGCTGCAGAAATCGTAAGGTACAACCAAAGAAATGACAGTATATGGCCGCATTAATAATTTAACATCAGATACCCATGCACCGAACCCAGCAGATTTAATGAACACATTACTGAAGTAACAGAGCAGAAATAAATATCCAGGCGGAACGCGAGCGCCTCGGAGCTTATACCGTGGACTGGTGGCACTCCTGGCATTCACAGATAGCAAGAAAACCGTGAAACCTCTGCAGGCTTTCATATTGTGTACCGGCCTCTGAGTCTTTAGAACATCAAAGCTTCTCCTCGTCATATTTTCTTCTCCACAGGGGATCTCTGTCTTTTCTTCATTTTCCATCCTGCTTGTTCTCTTCACCAAGTCATAGTGACTAATGAGTTCAATATCCTGGGCTCAGCAGCTGTCACCCTACACCCTATTACCATACTAGAAATGCATCATGTGATGACTGGGGTCAGATGTTAAGTCCTCTCTTGTGGGTCTCTGGATGCCTTCACATGCAATGCTCCAGATGATAGCTTCTACACGCTGCATAAAAGCACACATGTCAGCAAAACGTAAAATACAGCATAACTAACCCGTATCCATGTATTCAGGTGGTAGAATAATCTGAGCAGGTGTCCCTCAGGTTCTGCAATGTGGTGATAAAATGCAGCATGAAGGAACATGCAAAAATGAACCCTCTCAAATTTCTAGAACCCATAGGACAAGGGGAACGTGAGGGATCCTGACATTAGGGTAGACTTCTTTTACAGGAGGGCATCTGGATATTGTCTATTTGAAGCTGAACTTGTGTATGAAATTGCACCCGCTATATGCCTACCGAAAATGGCGATGATGGTCCACAGGAGGTGAGCCCCATCCAGTTTTTTTTTGGTTTTCTCTATGGCAGCTCAGTCTGCTGGAGAATGCGCCGAATTTAGGACGAGGCCTGCGCCTGGCCATAAATTAGGTGAATCCTATGGCAGCAAAGGGGATATCAAGACTGGCAGTCTTGATAAATCTCCCCATTGTTCTATTTCTGTATACACAGTCATACAAGTGCAGTACCCAGAATGTTCCAGCATGAGTCAGGCTTGGTCAAATTTAACTTTTCTGGCCAAGCTCTCTCGGAGTTCAGAATGGAGGCTGGCCCTTCCCCCTGGCTTCAGTTGAAGATTGTAGATTCTAGGAGTGGGCAGCCATGAGGATGGGTCATGGGGGAGAGGGAGCAGACTTCAGGTGCTTCTTTCTCCAGGCATTCAGCTAGAAGCTTCCAGAGACTAACAGTTCCCCAAGTGTAATCCTCCATTTCTTCAGAGATCGAGAGAGAGAGAAAATTAAGGAGAGTCAGAAAGGTAACCAGCATAAAGCATTACAGACTTTGCTGCTGCAACGGGGAAACAAGTCAAGGCATCTGATGCGCCCCAGATAATATTTTCAGAAAGGTGATCAATGTACAGCTTTCTTAGGCCTTGCTGCAGTGGAGAGATAATGATTCAGACACCCTACACACTTCAGGTATGACTTTGGCCAGTCTTATTATAGGAACTGCATGCAGCTAATTGCAGACATTGTGACAACTTGCAGTTGTTAGGCAGTAGTCCCAGAAATATAGACTATAGCAGAAGACAGAGTAATCTGAAGGCCATAACTTCCATCTACTTATTTGACTTGCTCTTGGATATCTGTGTGGAGTTTGCACTGTAAACAGATAAATACTGAATGCAATACAACTGCCATTTGGAGCTCAGTAAAGAGAGATTCTGTTTAAGTTTAATCTGGCCTAGTTACTCACTCTCCTAATGTCACATGCTGGCCATTGCATCAATTTAGAGCCCTGCCTGACACCCACTTGGACATTAACATCAAGGGCATACCATCAGGCATGGAGCCCACAACTACATGTAGTGCCCCAAGGGAATATAGGGCGCCCCTCTTTGACTGCACCTATTCTAGGGAATGATGGCCTGAGGGAGCACTTTGACACTGCATCTCATCAGGGCCACTACCACTCCCATCCTCTGGTTTCCTATAATTGTAGATTGGACAGTTTCCCTATTAATTTTCATTAGACAGGTTCCCTATGAGTGCCTATTGGACAAGTTCCTTATAAGTTCCCTATAAGTTCCTAAAACTGAGGTTTCCTATAAGTGATCATTAGACAAGTTCCCTAGAAGTGCCCATTAGACAGGTTCCCTATAGGTGCCCATTAGACAGGCTGCCTATACGTGCTTATCAGACAGGTTTCCTATTAATGACCATTGGACAGGTTCCCGGTAAGTGCTCATTGGACAGGTTCCCTAAAAGGGCCCATTGGACAGGTTCCCTATAAGTACTCATCAGAAAGGTTCCCTATAAGTGCTCATTAGTCAGGTTCCCTATAGGTGCCCATCAGACAGGTTCCCTGTAAGTGCCCACTGGACAGGTTCCCTATAGGTGCCCACTGGACAGGTTTCCTGTAAGTGCTCATCAGAAAGGTTCCCTATAAGTGCTCATTAGACAGGTTCCCTATAAGTGACCACTGGACAGGTTCCCTAAAAGTGATTATTAGACAGGTTCCCTATAAGTGACCACTGGACAGGTTCCCTATAAGTGCTCATCAGAAAGGTTCCCTATAAGTGCTCATTAGACAGGTTCCCTATAGGTGCCCACTGGACAGGTTCCCTATAAGTACTCATTAGACAGGTTCCCTATAAGTGACCACTGGACAGGTTCCCTAAAAGTGATTATTAGACAGGTTCCCTATAAGTGACCACTGGACAGGTTCCCTATAAGTGCTCATTGGACAGGTTCCCTATAAGTGCCTTAGAAAAAGAATGGAGTCTGGCTCTCAAATGGTTTCGGTCGTCTGACCTGTTCAGCTCGGATCCAGGCTGTGTTCGCACCCAACGAATATGCAGCAAAAAGTCCAAATAGATCCAGCGAATAAAATCATTAAATGAATTAATAATTTATACTCGGAATCCATGAAGAAGACCATGTAAAGTTGAAACGCGTTGATTTACTTGCAGGAGGATTATTTGTTTATATATTTTTAATCAAAGAAATAAAGAAACTGTGATTTTATTTGCTGGATCCATTTGGACTTTTTGCTCCCTATAAGTGCCCCTTGTCTTACTGATCTTATACAAAGTGATACATTGTAAGCAGGTCGTTGTAAATGTATTCCTCCAGCTTGCAGAACTCATACCTCCATGTACTATATAATAAGGTGCAAACAGGGTATGGCATTTGCAAAGTGTTTATGTTGTCTCCAAAATAGCATATATGCAGCAATAAAGAGAAGTCTTCTTCTGCTGAGGCTACTCTTCATTTCCTTCAGAATTAAGTTACCAAACAGCATTTATACAAGTAACATATTGTGACTCCTTTATGAGATTGGACACTATTTGTCACATGTCATGGATCTGACACTACAAAATTGTCTTATAATACAACTTTATTGGCCTGTCATACGCCTGCATAGCAGATGCCACCAGGGACCACAGATGACAGCTTATACAATATGTCAGTAGCAATTTGTTGTACTGCAGAAACTACCTTAGCAGATGATCACTGCTCCTTATCACAACCCTCAGAAAGTCCATCAGAGAATGCATCAATAATCATAAAAAGATAAAGGTTCCTCTAAATTCTATTGTCTATTTTATGGGGCATTAATCCAACTATCTCCAATAACACATAATAAATATTTTATTGGTATGCTGACCTACCAATCTAATCAAGAGCTACCGAGGAGGAGTCGCTTTGTTGGGATGGTTTTAGCTTTTCTGCTAATAATTTTGTTATTTTTGTCATAAAACTATTATGAAAATCATTGGGAAAACCACAATGTTGCTGCCCATACTTTAGGCTCTCCATCTAATATATGGATAATGGAGCCATTGAGCTATAAAGAACCATTTAAAGGGGTTATCCCATAGACAGTATGGTGGTCCACAGGATATGTGACAAATATCAGATGTTGAAGGTTCTGAATGCTAGGGCAATCAGCAATCCCAAAAATGAGGGGTCCTCAAGTCCCCTTTCTGAATGGACCAGTAATATGCATGTTGGTCTACTGCTTCTCTCACCTCTATGGGATTCACCATTAGTCCCATCAAAGTGAATGGAGAGGTGACGAAAAAAGCACTACTGCTGTAATTGGGAACCCTTTGTTTTTGAGATCACTAGGGTTTCCAGTGGTCAGAACATCTGTGATCTGATATTTATTATCTACTAATAAACGCTTTGATCCGTGGGGGCCCAAATGCTGAAACCTCCCCACCGCGATCACTTAAACGAGGAATTATACACTGTCAGACAGAGCACTACTTCTCCTTGCTGGCAGGGTCATGCTGGCTCATCAGGATACCAGAGGACCCTATGGTGGGCCCCAGCATCCAAAGGTCCAGGATGAAAAACCCATTTGGAGCTGGCTTTGGAGAGAATTGTTTGCCACTAGGGTCTATTTCTTTGATTCAAAACCTATAAGACAATGAAGTGTTGGCCTCTGAGAATAATTTCCTCTGGTGGGGCCAAGGAACCCCAGTCTGACACTGGAAGATGGGCTGATCCAGTCTTCAGGAGTGAGGAGAGATGGTGCTCAATGTGAGCATTTCTAACTCCCCTTTTAGCCATCTGTTTGGTTCTCAGTACTTGGCGCCTTCACAGGTCAATCCCTTTGATATGTCACTATGACATCTGCCCAGTAGCTTTAAAACAAGCCAGGAACAAGGAAAAAAACAATGGCATGGGCAGATATCTGCTGGGTGGCTTCTACCTCCATGCTCGATTTGCCTGACATGTTTCTTCCATAGCTGTCTTTCATGAGGGACAATCATGCTACCTGAATAACTGCCTGAAGCTTGAAACCAAAGAAAGGGCCCCTTTATTAACTAAAGCAGAGTATGGTATATGGTGACTTTAAAAACATTAAATTAATTTCCTGACATACACAGAAATCACCTCGGCCTTCATGTCCCTGTGCACACTGTACACACTGACATTTCTATACATCATGCTGTAATTATGCTGGTTCTCTGCTTCTATTTGTGGACAATGTGTTCTCGGAAGAAGGTGACCGGCTTTTGCAATGACCTTTAAAAGAGCCATAGATGGCGATAAAATAAATTCTTGTACTGACTGGGTAATAATGCAAGCAGCTACTTGCCAAAATATCTTAGGGGAGAAGTAAAAAATAGCATCTTAATTAGCAATGTCACTAGATATATTCATAATGGGAAAAAAAGAATATACTCATCAATTACCTTCTGAAAAAATGTCCAGGAGGTGTCCACTTATGTGACTTGATTTGGAAAACGCTATTTTGTATTGTAAGTTAAACAGGGTTTCTGGGTTTAAAGCTTGGTAAATTGTGAGAAGACCACAGAATGGAGCAGCACAGCCTCTTCATACAGCGGAACGGTGAGAGCCTGACCCCCACCCAAAAGATATTGATGACCTATCCTGAGAATAGGCCATCAATATCAAATTCCCAGAAAATCCTTTTAATGCCAAGAGGTTCTCCTGTAGAGACCACCTACGTATGGTAATCTGTTGATTGTAAAAGAAGTTCTTCATAAGTTCTTCAACCACATTATGGCTTGCATTGACTTTTGGTCTGGGGCACACCAGTCTACTAAGAAAACTTTCAGGAGATCCAATGGGAGCCAAAGCTCTCACACAATAATCAGCCTCAAGGGTCCAGTAGAAGATAAACAAACCTGAGGCTGACGTGGAGCCCATCACTTGCTGCTAGGGGCAATACTTATAGGTTGATGTATTTAATGACCTTTGTCTAAAATGATAACATAGTTTATGATGTAAGTAAAAATGGACATAAACTTGTTCTATGGTAGAACCTCAGAATAGTTCCCTGTGGTGGAGTGAGGCAGAGTTCACAAGTATGACCTTTAGCTTATATAGGGTGTCCAACTAGATTGGAGCCCTCCTCTACTAGCAGGACATGCCGAAAGGGTCCATCTTATTTCTACAGCTCTTTTTGGAGCAGCTACGTAAAGTCAACATTCAGAGCTTGGATAGAGTTGTTTGGCATCCATGATTACTTTATCCACATATGGTAGATATCTCAATATAACTAATGCCCCTTACTTACCAGTAATAGGATCACTATTATTTTGTCTATATCAAGGTGCCCATATACCTTCAATAGCTATCGGCAGAACCATTGACAGCTATTCTTCCAAACCTTTCCATGCACACATTTGCTTGATTGGTATGTGCTCTCAAAGGGTAGAGGGGAGTGAGCCAATACTTGACACCCTTGATAGTGGCTTAACTCCCTTGTGAACAAATGGATTAGGCATTAAAATTCAAAAAACACCCTCCTATATTCTAACATTAACTATCGGGGGAAAGTCGGCACAACCCCATACACATAGAATATTCAGCCGACTTTACTTCACCCTAACCGCTGCCCACTCTTAGGATACTTTCACACTTGCGGCAGAGTGATCCGGCAAGCAGTTCCGTCGCCGGAACTGCCTGCTGGATCTGTCAAGATGTATGCCAACTGATGGAATTTGTAAGACTGATCAGGATCATGATCCATCTTACAAATGCATTGAAATGCCTGATCCGTCTTTCCGGTGTCATCTGGAAAAACGGATCCGGCATTTATTTTTTTCACATTTTTTTTCGGTCTGCGCATGCGCAGACTATAAGGACAGGTCCGGCATTGTTCAGGCCATTTTACTCCCTGGAAAAAGTCTAAGGCTTACCAATACGCCTTACACTGGGTTCACACCTGAGCGTTTTACAGCGCGTTCCTACGCGCTGTAAAACGCTCAACAAGGAGAAACCAATGATTCCCTATGGGAATGGTTCACACCTGGGCGTTTTACAGCGCGTACGATCGCGCTGTAAAACGCCCTACGCTCAAAAAAAGTACATGAGCTTCTTTGGGGCGTTTTGTCGCGCGTTCCCGTACACAGACATTCGGGAACGCGCGACAATGGGCGTTCGCTTGTCTCTGTATGCGCGATTGTAAACGCCGGTACAATCGCGCATACAGAGCGCTCCTTTCGGAACGCTCAGGTGTGAACCCAGCCTTAGACTTCTCCCCTACATTCAGCACTGTGTTCACACCACCACTATATATTTCTGTTGTTCTGCTCCGTTAGATGAGCAGAACAACGAATATAATGGATGGATCGGGCATGTAAGGGTGGGTTTTTGTCATAAGTTCAACATACACAAAAACAGTATATATAGACTATATATAATGGGGTCCGTTAGGTTTCCGCTCAGAAGATGATTTTGGAGCAGAGACAAAAGTTGTGCATGCAGGACTTTTGTCTCCGCTCCAAAATCATCTTCTGAGGGGAAACCTAACGGACCCCATTATAGTCTATGGGGTCCGTAGGCTCCGTTCGGCTCAGTTATGTGCCGAATCCGTCCTTTCCGTTCTCCTGCTCCTATAACGGAAAGGCTGAACGCTGATGTGAACTCAGCCTAACAGACGCCTCAGACAGATGCCATACTGTGGCATCCGTCACCATAGAGTTCCATTGTAAAAATGCAATTTTTGCAAGACTCTGCAGGATGGGAAAGAGCAGTGTACCATGTTTTTCCATCTTGTAAAGTCCAGCAAAAAAATGTATAGGCTAACATATAGTTTTTCTTCTTCTTTTTTTTTTTTACAATGGAAGTCTATGGTGACAGATGCCACAGTATGGCGGCGTCTGTTAACATATATACGTTTTTTGTGTGTACAGTAAATGTATGATAAAAACTTTATGTGAACCCAGTCTAGCTGACAGGGAAGAAGTTGAACGGACCCCCCGACTATGGTGGAGTCTGTTCAGCTTCCGTTTGGGATTTGTCTTTTTACCAGACAAAAAAGTGCTGCATATAAGGCTTTTTTCTCTGGTCTTTTTGACAGAATATGCAACAGAGGTTCCAAACGCAGCCTCCAACACAGATGTAAACAAGTGTAGGCCTATATATTATGTATTTGAATTACTGCAAATTTCATACTTCTCCTCGGGTAAAAATACTCCTCAAAAATGGTAAGAGGAGTACTTTTACTCTTCTGGAAAAAATGTAGCGCGACCTCAGGCTGTAGGTATAACATCCTGACTCACACTGCCTCTCTGTACTATCTGTGTGTGCTGACTCTCCAGTGTAGTTCTATGAGATATAGCTTCACAGTAGTCTCCCTTCCATCTTCATGTAAGAGCTGACAGGGGAGAGAGAGGACACAGCAGAGAGGGGAGTCAGGTCCAAGCTGCATCACACAAGAAAACATGAAGACCCAGCAGTGTGAGAGGACAGCAGTTCTGTGTCACTGATCTGTTACCTGCTGCCCAGAGCAGTGCAGTGGAAAACCCTACTTGAAGAGAAGAAGGAACCGAGATGGGTGACCACAACCCACAAATTGCACCTCAACAACAGGAATACACCAGAGTCTGTACCTTATTCATTAATATTTGCCTGTCCTGCACTACGGTAAGCAAAGAAAAAAAATCCTGGGGTGCTTCTTTAAACAATTTCAATCAGCTACTTAACTCCTAGTAGCCATAAACTATACATACACGATAGTTGGCTGTTATTCCTTAAACGTGCACACTTGGCTCAGCAAATCATGCGTGTGTAATTCAATAGGAAGAAGGAAAAGCGTTTCTGACACTGCTTATAGGCTGAGTTGAAATCCAACCTCCATGACTCTTCCCAGGCACTTGAAGACTGTAGGGCTGCCCTAGTACACATTAGTTCATCGGCAGAACCCACCAACATCGGCAAGTTCAGCTGACATGCATCCAGTCTGTATGACCACCTCTAAATTAGCTATCCATAAATCCTCCAACAATTCTGACTGGGCAACAGAAAGTTGACATTTTGCTTTTTAGGTATTTTCCTACTGGGAATGAAGATATTTTTATCCTATGCAAACCTGAACATAGGACCATTGGAATGATCATTGGCATCTCACCAGTGGACCAGAATTTGACTCTGTTTGGTAGACATTTTGTTAGACTTTATAATGCCTTCCTCAGTAAGGGTAATCATTTTTACCCTTTCAGAAGTCCTAGTTTAGGAGAAAACCCATGCATGTACAAGGAGAACCTAAAAGAACATATGTGTGTATATAGGCAGAACATACCAGAAGATACATTTGTAGACAAGGAGAACATGTTAGAAGATACACATGTACACGGGGAGAACATACAAGGACTCTCTCTTGCTGTGCAGTGTTATAATGGGGAACAGGTCTGTCATGCATTCACTGTCTGTTTTAATGGTTTTATATTCTTAATTTTGCTGTATAGACTTCATTTTCAGATCTTGGTTGACAACTACTACTGGTGGAATATAGTGGCTTTCACCCATCTTTCGGCATATGTCACATTCTCTCTGCTTCTCCTACTACTGCAGTCTATGAGATTGAGCCTTGAATAGCCCTTTTAATGATCCCCGAGGGTTCATTGGTGTTCTAGTCAATACTATATAAGACAAGATCTATTAAAACCATTAATCAAACCCATAAACTGTATACGTCAACAAAACCTGAAACAGCTACCAATCCATAACGGAGATCCACAATGGACAATTAGTAGGGAGGGTCCATCATTAGCTGATGTTATTGTTTTTTCTTTTTTGCTCTAAATATGACAGTGGGACTTTGTCGATACAGTTCTGGTGTTCATTCTGCTTTTCTCCAATAATATCATCGTTCTTTAATGTCAGTGGCTGCAGGGCTATGTAATCAAGCTAAAAGAGCCTTAAGAACCCAATGGTCAATCTGGCTGAGCTCCAAAGATCCTTTGTCCAGGTGGGAGAAACTACCAGAAGACCGTATCTCCAGTCACTGCTATGGGATTTCTGACAATAGCAAAGCATGTTGATTGCCATTTTTGGAAGTTCTATGGCAATGAATGAGAAGATGCTGCACATGTGCGGTATACTTTCCTTTTACTATGGGAGTCCTGTTCTTTCTGAGATTTATAGTATGTTCTAGCAATATGCGATAAATATCCCAGATGGGACAGACCCTTTAAGGACTTGTCATAGACTTTTCATTATTAAAAATGAAAGCAGTGACATCATCCAGGCTGAGTTCACACTGATGTCATGACTTGGTCATAGTCTAATCTATCAGGACTCAAGGAAACCTCATATGAACCTTACAGATCCCATTATAATTTAAAGGGGGGGGTGACCCCATGGTTAATGTAAAAAGATCTGACATCAAATAGTGTACATCAGTCTCTTTCTAACAAACTTAGAACCAGCCCTGTACCTCACATGGATCCAAAGATCTCCACATTCATTGCTCCAATTTCTCTGCTAGATATATTTCAAGTTGGCCGCTCAGGGGGACATGTCCTTTCTCAGTGGGCGCATTGTTTCTGCTGTAGCTGATCACAGTTGAAGCATGTATGGAGCACGTGCTTCCATCTCAGTGAGCTGGACAAAGAATTTAGAAAAAGAGCAAGCAGCAGGTGGCGCTATACAGATGCATTTCAGTGAATAACTCAGCAGCCATACAAAATTTTGAATCACATCCAGTTAGAAAAGTATTCAGATCCATGTGCTGGTTATAAAAATGTAGAATATTTTTCATGAGACAACCCTTTTAAGAACAGGTACAATACAGATCTTTAAAGGGTAACTGTCATGTTTTCATAAAAAAATTAATAAAAATTTTAGCATATGTTACTGCTGCAGCAGCATTATGCATAAAGCAATCTTTAGTTTTTTACTATGACACCAGTGTGATTAGAGCCTTATTGTGTCCTCAGTGTACAGCCCTATGGAACATGCTAGAGCTGTATCCATAGCTTTATAAGAAATATGTTGTCCTGCATTTGTAGGTTGAATGAATTCTCTTATGCGATAAGGAGAAGACTCCACTACTGAGGGCCAGAAGGTAGACTCAATAATTCATATCAGTTAGCCCTAACGGCGAGGATTTCCCAGACACTACATCTTGGCTGGCAGCAAATCTTTGGCAGGTCTGCTCCTGCTACAACCTTTATCAGAAGCTCATAAACATATATTAGAAAGCAGAAAGGCTGGACTGCTCTTATTGAGAGAGGTGCAGAGCTGTACCCCAGGCTCTCTGTGTGGGTAGCCTGGAGTTCCACAATCAGAATTTGGAGCGTACACTAGATTAATAACATGACGTGCCATAAGGGAGTCTATGCTATGCTCATATCCTCCTGATGTTGTCTATGCTTTGGGCACTAAAATGTGTCCTCTCATAATCACAACTTCAATTTTGGGGTCAATATTAGGGTGGGTTCCTTTAGAAGATCCACACTGATGGCTTTAGGGGAATTTCATATACAGCCTTTCCCTAATTGCCTTTTGTAACTTGATATTGGTTTGATGGAAAAAAATAAAAAATTAGGGAAGAAGCACGAAATCGAACCCCCTTCTTCTTGCCAGTCAGCCATTTTTTTATTTTTTTATCTGACTTAGGCCTCATGCACACGACCGTTGTGTGCATCCGCGGCCGTTGTTCCGTTTTCCGTTTTTTTCCGCGGACCCATTAACTTTCAATGGGTCCGTGGAAAAATCGGAAAATGCTCCGTTTGGCATCCGTGATCCGTGTTTCCAGTCCGTGAAAAAAATATGACCTGTCCTATTTTTTTCACGGACAACGGTTCACGGACCCATTCAAGTCAATGGGTCCGTGAAAAATCATGGCTGCACACACGATTGTCATCCGCGTCCGTGATCCGTGTCCGTTTTTTCCTATCATTTCAAAGGCAAACTTGACTTAGATTTTTTCTTCATTTTTCATGTCCGTGGATCCTCCAAAAATCAAGGAAGACCCACGGAAGAAAAAACGGACACGGATCACGGAATAACGGAAACCGTTTTTGCGGACAGCAAAAAAAAACGTCCGTGTGCATGAGGCCTTATTCAGAGAAGTATATACTAGGATTTCGTTGGAGCTATACGTCTAAAGGTATACAGCGGCATACATCATCTATGGGCTTTTACTGTAAAAATAAATAAAAGTATACAGCACAACTTACTTTTTATTCTACTGTACCCCTCTGTATAGAATAGCGTTGTCTACTACTGTATATTATAAGATAAACGTTATTATTTCCTAAGAGGGAAACTGCAATGTTGTAGCAGCAGCAATACATAAAACAACAACACATTAAACACACCCTGAAATAGCATTGAAATAACAAATACTAATAAATAACTAATCAAAATACAACTACAAAAGCATGTAATCCCAATTCCCATGTACTAAATATTATAGAGGGAAATAGCCACAGGCAGAAATGATTTCCTATACAGGTCAGTATTACACCTCATCCGAATATATCACTAAAAATTTTCTGCTGCACATGGACTAGTGAATATAAGGAGTGATTCGGGTTTTGCACTACTTTGCAAGCACTCTCTGCTTAAAAGCATCTATAAATTTTGGTAGAGCATCCTACAAACATACGGTACTAGCCTTCTTAGCAAGACAAAATTGCACTGGCTCCTATACATATAAAAAAAAATGCATGTAGCGCAGTGACCCACTGCAGATCAGTACAGTGCAAAAGGGGTTAAAAAATGTATTTTTGTATGGTATATAAATTTACTGCATTGATTGCATGCAACGTGTTAATAGACTGTATGTGAATATCCACCACTAGATGGGGGTGGTGTCACCCTCTGTATATAGAGAGGAGGGGTCAGTCCAGTCCAGACCATTGTCAGTGAGTAAGTCTAAAGGCCCCAGACGATTATCACGAAGGAAGCGTTCTTTCCTGACAATCACCTGCTTGTCAGTAAAGGAGCTGCTAGACTATGCAGAGATCTCCTCCTCAGTATGGGGAGGAGCGATCGCTAATGCCATTGGTCATCACCATACAACATCATTGTTTGCAGAGTGCCGTTTAGGCGGAACGATCTGCTGCTAGCAAACAATGATTTAGGTGTCCACACCAACGATCCTATTACCCAATGAACAAGCGTTTCATTCATTCATCTGGTAATCCGAGGCACCAGATTTAAGTCTAGTCAGAGAAGTGAGAACATTCTAAGTGGGAAAGCTGAAAGAGAAGCCAGCCCTGGATTAGGTACCAGGCAGAGCAAAGTCTGAAAAGAACTTTAGATACTTGGAAAAGCAGGCCAGATAAAAAACAGGAGGTGTAGAGAAAAGTATAATTGCTGTCTTAAACGGGTTGTCCGGGTTTAGAGCTGAACCCGGACATCCCCATAATTTCACCGTCCCCCCTTGACTTGAGCATCAGAGCAGTTCATGCTCCGATGCTTTCCCTTGCCCTGCGCAGGATCGCGCAGGGCAAAGGCTCTTTTATTTACTATAACACACTGCCGAGCGGAAGCTTCTGCCCAGCAGTGTGTTTGATGACGTCACCATCTCTGATGGGCGGGCTTTAGCGGTGCCATAGCCATTTTACAGGTTAGGGCAGCACTAAAACCCTCCCATCAGTAACGTTGAGGTCACCGGGCTCACTGCTGGGTGGAAGCCTCCGCCTGGCAGTCCAAAAATGCCTTTGCAGAACTCCACAAAATGCCTTTGCCCTGCGCGATTCAGCGCAGGGCAAAGGAGAGCACCAGAGCATGAACTGCTCCGATGCTCTTGTCAGGGGGCTGGGTGAAATTCTGGGTAAGTCCGGGTTCAGAGCTTTGCGCCGGTCATCTAATAACCCTGATCTCTAAACTACTAAGAGGTCATAAACACTTATTTAAGCCACATTCTTATCAGTAAGATACGGATTAAGCTTTGATGACTGTTTATAATGTCGGCGAGCAGAGATAAGGAGTCCTCAGCTCCCCAACTGACGGAAAGATAGAAAATCCAGAGGCTGCTACTACAGCATCTCATCTATGTACAGAAAAAAGGGCTCCATATTTTTAATAAAGACCAATTGTAAAAATGATTTTTAGCTCAAAATGAGTACAATGATATAATAAAAGAAATTGCCCCCAAACTTGTACATAGTCTTTAAAGTCCTACAGTATCTGAACTCACACTTGAGGAGAAGATTGATCACCTGCATGAGAATATTTACACATCCACAGCAGAAGATAGTGTGGAAGAATACATTGTACAGGTGCAGAGCATAGTCTGGCGTTGCGGTCCCTGTGGTTGCACTTCAGAATTTCTTTAAAGAGACATCTTGGCCTATTTACTACTTTTTCAGCTCTTTGAAGAGTGCTCTTGTGTACGAACCACCAGTCTATGCATGCTGAGAACTGTAACTGATGCGCTTGAACTCAAATTTTCTGTTCTACTGTAAAACTGCCTCATCATTTTCTCCACTGCATGGGATCCTGCCTTGCACCTCACTATTCATCACCATCAAGACACCCCAAACCACCCTGAAGCAGGAGAACCCCAGGACCAGGGTGTGAACCAAACGGAACAGAGGTGCTCCCTTCACTGCCCAGCCCGGTGGAGCATCAGAGTGAGTACAGACTACAACCACCATTCTTGATACTATTGCTCATTAGCATTGCACTGGTCTCCTCTCCTGGGCGTCCTGCAGTAAGTTACTACCTACAAGTTTTGCTCGCTAGCCTCAGTATTTGCTTCTATTTTGCCTTTTTGCTTAGCTCTATTAAAGGGGTTCTTCAAGACTGGGAGTCCACGGTCAGGGGCTTGGCAGGTGCAAAAAAAAAAGGACTCAAATGTCACAAATGATGGGGGTCCAGCACTGAGCTCTCATCTCTTCTGCCTCTGGTCCCTGTCATGTCACCACTGCTGGCTTCTCATGCATCTATTGGCTACTGTCCACCAACCAAGTTTCAACCATTATTTAAATTCTTACCCTATAGTGGATCCTCAAAGTGTCAATTTTTTGTGCTCCTTCCGAATCATACAGCCATTGGCCACCACCGGCCAGCCTCAATTTAACCATAGTTTCTTACTCTATAGTGGCTCCACAAAGTGCCCATTTTGGTGCCCCCTTCTTCTTTGTCTGCACATTATAAGATTTTATTTTAATCAAAAGAATCCAGACATATTCACAAGTCTCTTTTACAATCACTGCATGGTCTGATATGCAGCTCACATACAAAGCTATGTTCCTAGAGGCTGGATCACTGCCAAAACTGAGAAAGCAGTTGATTACTTGTCCTTTTAATCCCTATATGGATCTGTGAAGGTCATGGACAGTAGATAAAAACATCATGTCGCATATTGTCCAAGAAACAGAGTAGGAATATCCTTTCAAATCACATTCCGACTATATATAGAGATACAGTACCTTCTTTCTCAGTTTAATATCCAGTATGAGGATCCTGAAGACACTTTATGATCTGACTCTATATACTGACTTTAAGGAAAATAATGCTAAATAACAAATGGCAGGGATGGCACTGGAAATGGTGGGGCATACAGAAGTTTACAGGGAGTGCAGAATTATTAGGCAAATGAGTATTTTGACCACATCATCCTCTTTATGCATGTTGTCTTACTCCAAGCTGTATAGGCTCGAAAGCCTACTACCAATTAAGCATATTAGGTGATGTGCATCTCTGTAATGAGAAGGCGTGTGGTCTAATGACATCAACACCCTATATCAGGTGTGCATAATTATTAGGCAACTTCCTTTCCTTTGGCAAAATGGGTCAAAAGAAGGACTTGACAGGCTCAGAAAAGACAAAAATAGTGAGATATCTTGCAGAGGGATGCAGCACTCTTAAAATTGCAAAGCTTCTGAAGCGTGATCATCGAACAATCAAGCGTTTCATTCAAAATAGTCAACAGGGTCGCAAGAAGCGTGTGGAAAAACCAAGGCGCAAAATAACTGCCCATGAACTGAGAAAAGTCAAGCGTGCAGCTGCCAAGATGCCACTTGCCACCAGTTTGGCCATATTTCAGAGCTGCAACATCACTGGAGTGCCCAAAAGCACAAGGTGTGCAATACTCAGAGACATGGCCAAGGTAAGAAAGGCTGAAAGACGACCACCACTGAACAAGACACACAAGCTGAAACGTCAAGACTGGGCCAAGAAATATCTCAAGACTGATTTTTCTAAGGTTTTATGGACTGATGAAATGAGAGTGAGTCTTGATGGGCCAGATGGATGGGCCCGTGGCTGGATTGGTAAAGGGCAGAGAGCTCCAGTCCGACTCAGACACCAGCAAGGTGGAGGGGGAGTACTGGTTTGGGCTGGTATCATCAAAGATGAGCTTGTGGGGCCTTTTCGGGTTGAGGATGGAGTCAAGCTCAACTCCCAGTCCTACTGCCAGTTTCTGGAAGACACCTTCTTCAAGCAGTGGTACAGGAAGAAGTCTGCATCCTTCAAGAAAAACATGATTTTCATGCAGGACAATGCTCCATCACACGCGTCCAAGTACTCCACAGCGTGGCTGGCAAGAAAGGGTATAAAAGAAGAAAATCTAATGACATGGCCTCCTTGTTCACCTGATCTGAACCCCATTGAGAACCTGTGGTCCATCATCAAATGTGAGATTTACAAGGAGGGAAAACAGTCCACCTCTCTGAACAGTGTCTGGGAGGCTGTGGTTGCTGCTGCACGCAATGTTGATGGTGAACAGATCAAAACACTGACAGAATCCATGGATGGCAGGCTTTTGAGTGTCCTTGCAAAGAAAGGTGGCTATATTGGTCACTGATTTGTTTTGTTTTTTGTTTTTGAATGTCAGAAATGTATATTTGTGAATGTTGAGATGTTATATTGGTTTCACTGGTAAAAATAAATAATTGAAATGGGTATATATTTGTTTTTTGTTAAGTTGCCTAATAATTATGCACAGTAATAGTCACCTGCACACACAGATATCCCCCTAAAATAGCTAAAACTAAAAACAAACTAAAAACTACTTCCAAAAATATTCAGCTTTGATATTAATGAGTTTTTTGGGTTCATTTAGAACATGGTTGTTGTTCAATAATAAAATTAATCCTCAAAAATACCTAATAATTCTGCACTCCCTGTACATAGAGGAAAAAGCGCCCCTTTGTAATAATTGAAATAAAGCCTGACCTCAGTGCTGGTCAATGCCACTGTCATGGTCTTACCTCCTTGCTGTTCCCTTCGTTTGACATGTGCTGGCGGCCATCTTGGTTTCTGGGTTTTCTTGTAGCCTCCCACCCTGCGGCTCCTCCTTCCCACTGGGAGGAGCTGGATGCCTAGCTCATATAAATAGGAGGTCTGTGGCTTCAGTTCCTTGCTTGGTCCTCCTGTGTTCACATGCTTCCAAGACTGCTGCTGCTTCTGGTTCCTGATCCTGGCCTCGTCTGACTACCCCGTTGGTTCCTGATTCCGGCTTCGTCTGACTACCCCGTTGGTTCCTGATTCCGGCTTCGTCTGACTACCCCGTTGGTTCCTGTTCCTGGCTTCGTCTGACTACCCTTCTGGTTCCTGACCTCTGTCTCCGCAAGACCCTGCTTCGGTTTAGCCATCCGTTCGGACTTTGCTACGGCTTGCTCTTCAATAAAACCTTCTTATTTTCCACTTATCTCTTGTTGTACGTCTGGTTCATGGTTCCATGACATTAGGACCAAGCCATGAATTCTGACGGTACAGGGCCACCCTCGCTACCTACGCTGGTTGCCAGACTTGATCAGCAGGATCACCTGTTGGGTCGGTTCGCTGTGGCGTTGCAAACCCTGCTTGAACGCACGGCTCATTTAGCTTCCGTTGCCGATGGGTCGGTTGTCGCTCCTGGGCCCGCTCCTACTGCCGCTCCGGTTGTTGCGCCAGAGTCTACCCTGACACCTGTTGCTGCGCCTGTGGTGTTTCAGGGTATGACCGGTTCTGCCCCCCTTCCACAGCGCTTTGGGGGAGAGCCAACTCAGTGCCGAGGTTTCCTTAACCAGGTGGGCATTTACTTCGAGTTGCTGCCACATGCCTTTCCTACTGAGAGATCAAGGGTGGGCTTCTTGATCTCGCTGCTCTCGGACAAGGCCTTGGCCTGGGCCAGCCCTTTATGGGAGAACAACAATCCGGTGGTTGCCGAGTTTTCCGGTTTTGTTGCTTCTCTTCGGAAGGTATTCGATGTGCCGGCTCGTGCTGCCTCTGCTGCGAAGCTCCTTATGTCCATCAGACAGGGTTCACGATCCGTAGCTGAATACGCCATTGAGTTTCGTACCCTGGCAGCAGAGGTGGGCTGGAATAATGAGGCTCTGGTCGCTGCTTTCTCTCATGGTCTCTCGGATGCCTTGAAGGATGAGGTTGCAGCTAAGGACCTACCAGTGGAGCTCGAGTCTCTTATTTCTTTCCTGATTTTGATTGACACCAGACTCAGGGAGAGACCTTCCTTTAAGGAGAGCCTGCGGAGGTCTCCTAACAGATTGGCGCCTATGTTTGCTGTCCCACCCGTGCCTCCCTCTCCTCCCACGCCTCCTGGGGATGACTTGTCTGGGGGTGAACCCATGCAGCGGGGGTTTGCTCGCCTGTCTGAGGGGGAGAGGGTACTCCGGAGACGCGAGGGCCGATGCATGTACTGTGGTCTCGGTGGGCATTTTCGGTTGGCATGTCCGAACCGTCCGGGAGAACGCTCGCACCTGAGGTCCTGTCGGGGGCAGATCTTGGGTGGAGTCTCCTCGTCCCCGGTTTCCCGTGTTGACAAACCACTGATCACGGTTGTCCTCTCCTGGGTCGGGGGCTCGGTGACGACCCAGGCGTTGGTGGACTCTGGTGCTGGTGGTTTGTTCATTGATAGAGTGTTCGTTGCCGCCAATTCCATTCCTCTGCAGCCTCGAGGTTCCCCACTGGCTCTTGAGGCGATAGACGGCAGACCCCTTCTGCCGCCACACGTGACTCATGAGACCCTTCCAGTGGGGATGGCCATTGGTGCCGTTCACAGAGAGTCGGTCTGTCTCCAGGTTATTTCGTCTCCACACTACTCGGTGGTCTTGGGGTACCCCTGGCTCCAGAAGCATAATCCGACTTTCGATTGGAGATCGGTCGAGATCCTCTCGTGGTCACCGCAGTGTGGGGCTAGTTGCATCCATGGGCCTGTCAAGTTGCTGTGTACTTCCTCGGACTCTCTGTTGCCTCCTGAATACGAAGAGTACCGGGATGTATTCGATAAGGTGCGCGCGGTTGCCCTACCTCCGCACCGCCCATACGATTGTGCCATAGAGTTACAATCCGGTGCCGTTCCTCCTCGTGGCAAAGTCTATCCACTGTCGGTAGCGGAGAATGAGGCCATGGAGGAGTACGTGAGGGAGGCGCTTTCACGCGGACACATTCGCAAATCCTCGTCCCCGGCAGGGGCTGGATTTTTCTTTGTGAAAAAGAAGGGCGGCGAGTTGAGGCCTTGCATCGATTACAGGGGTCTCAATCGCATCACGATCAAGAACGCTTACCCGATACCCTTGATTTCCGAGCTGTTCGATCGCCTCAAAGGGGCCACGGTCTTTACCAAACTCGACCTGAGGGCGGCATATAACCTGGTAAGGATCAAGGCGGGCGATGAGTGGAAGACCGCGTTTAACACCAGGACCGGTCATTATGAATCCTTGGTTATGCCCTTTGGGTTGTGCAATGCGCCCGCAGTCTTCCAGGAATTCATCAACGATGTTTTCCGTGACCTGTTGCAGCAGTGTGTGGTGGTCTATTTGGATGACATCTTGGTATATTCTGCATCCATGGAGGCCCACATTCTGGATGTCAGACGAGTGTTGCAACGCTTACGAGAGAACAAGCTGTTCGGTAAGCTTGAGAAATGCGAATTTCACCGATCCCAGGTAACCTTCTTAGGTTACATCATTTCCGCTGAGGGGTTCTCCATGGATCCTGAGAAGGTTTCGGCTGTCTTACAGTGGCCCCAGCCCAGTGGGCTTCGTGCCCTGCAGCGCTTTTTGGGCTTCGCCAATTATTATCGGAAGTTCATCAGGGACTTTTCCATGCTAGCCAAGCCTCTCACGGATCTGACCAGGAAGGGCAGTAATCCTCAGGTCTGGCCGCTCGAGGCCATCCGAGCTTTTGAGGCTCTAAAGTCCGCCTTTGTGTCGGCTCCGATTCTGTCGCATCCCAACCCTGGGTTGCCTTTTGTCCTCGAGGTGGACGCGTCTGAGACGGGAGTAGGCGCCCTCCTGTCTCAGCGTAGAACACCAGAGGGTCCTCTGCTTCCTTGTGGGTTTTACTCCCGGAAACTGTCTTCCGCGGAGTGCAACTATCAGATTGGTGACAGGGAGTTATTGGCCATCGTGCAGGCCCTTAAAGAATGGAGGCACTTGCTCGAGGGCTCGGTGGTTCCGGTTCTCATCCTGACGGACCACAAGAATCTGACCTACCTCTCTGAGGCCAAGAGATTGACACCACGTCAGGCCAGATGGGCTCTGTTCTTGTCACGTTTTAATTACGTGGTCTCCTACCTACCCGGCTCCAAGAACATCAGAGCGGATGCCTTATCACGGCAGTACTCCGAGCTGTCCGGGGAGGAGTCGATTCCGACTACGGTCATACCCCCGAATCAGATCCTGGCCGCTATTCGCACCAGCCTGACTTCTCCTCTGGGTGAGCAGATTTTGGCGGCTCAATCTGGTGCTCCCTCTGGGAGACCCAACGGCAGATGTTTTGTGCCTGAGGAGTTGCGCACTCGGTTGTTGCGAACCTACCATAACTCCAAGGCCGCGGGGCACCCTGGAAAGAATCAGCTGTCCTGGGCGGTTTCACGTCTGTTCTGGTGGCCTTCTCTACGTTCCGACATCGCCGCATATGTAGCGGCATGCTCCGTTTGTGCCCAGAGTAAGTCCCCTCGGCACCTTCCGTTGGGCCTTTTGCAACCCATAGCCACCGGGGAGCGTCCATGGTCACACCTGGGGATGGATTTCATTGTGGACCTCCCTGCATCCCGAGGCCATACGGTCATTCTCATGATTGTGGATCGGTTTTCCAAAATGTGCCACTGTGTTCCTCTCAAGAAGTTACCCTCTGCACAAGAGTTGGCCTCGATTTTTGCCAGGGAGGTCTTCCGGTTGCACGGTTTGCCCAAGGAGATTGTGTCGGATCGGGGGAGTCAGTTTGTGTCCAGGTTCTGGCGCGCCTTTTGCTCCCAGTTGGGGATTCATCTCTCTTTCTCCTCGGCCTACCACCCTCAGTCCAATGGGGCCGCAGAACGATCCAATCAGGCCTTGGAGCAATTCCTTCGTTGCTATGTCTCCGATCACCAAGACAATTGGGTTGACCTCCTGCCTTGGGCTGAGTTTGCCAGGAACACGGCGGTGAACTCTTCCTCTGGGACGTCTCCCTTCATGGCCAATTATGGGTTCCAACCTGCCGTGTTACCGGAGGTATTCTCTCCCCAGGATATTCCGGCTGTGGAGGATCACCTTTCCGTCCTACGTGCTTCTTGGGTACAGATCCAGAGGTCCCTTGAGGTCTCTGCGCAGCGCCAGAAACTCCAGGCTGATCGCAGACGAGCGCCCGCTCCTTCCTACCAGGTCGGAGACCGCGTATGGTTGTCCACCCGCAACCTCAACCTTCGAGTGCCCACTCCCAAGCTGGCGCCTCGCTTTGTTGGTCCCTTCCGAGTGCTTCGCAGGGTAAACCCGGTAGCCTATGCCCTTGCGCTTCCTCCTGGCATGCGGATCTCCAACGTGTTTCATGTCTCCCTGTTGAAGCCACTGGTGTGTAATCGTTTCACTTCCTCGATTCCTCGGCCTCGTCCGGTCCAAGTGGGCAATCGTGAGGAGTATGAGGTGAGCAATATCCTGGACTCACGCCTGGTCCGCGGCCGGGTGCAGTTTTTGGTCCATTGGCGTGGTTATGGTCCAGAGGAGCGTTCCTGGGTTCCCTCCGCAGATGTCCATGCTCCTGTCTTGCTCCGAGCCTTCCACGCACGCTTCCCTCAGAAACCGTTCCTTACTCCGCGGAGGAGGGGCCCTTGAGGGGGAGGTACTGTCATGGTCTTACCTCCTTGCTGTTCCCTTCGTTTGACATGTGCTGGCGGCCATCTTGGTTTCTGGGTTTTCTTGTAGCCTCCCACCCTGCGGCTCCTCCTTCCCACTGGGAGGAGCTGGATGCTTAGCTCATATAAATAGGAGGTCTGTGGCTTCAGTTCCTTGCTTGGTCCTCCTGTGTTCACATGCTTCCAAGACTGCTGCTGCTTCTGGTTCCTGATCCTGGCCTCGTCTGACTACCCCGTTGGTTCCTGATTCCGGCTTCGTCTGACTACCCCGTTGGTTCCTGATTCCGGCTTCGTCTGACTACCCCGTTGGTTCCTGTTCCTGGCTTCGTCTGACTACCCTTCTGGTTCCTGACCTCTGTCTCCGCAAGACCCTGCTTCGGTTTAGCCATCCGTTCGGACTTTGCTACGGCTTGCTCTTCAATAAAACCTTCTTATTTTCCACTTATCTCTTGTTGTACGTCTGGTTCATGGTTCCATGACAGCCACCTCATTATTTGATACTTTAACATTGGCATTTACTGTTTAAACCTGCCATTAATATTAAATGCATAGTACTGGTGGAGTAGAAGTAGCCCAACTAGGCACAGACCCCTATCAAGAATCTTGACAACATATCAGCACTTAAAACTAGTCATCTTGTGACACAATATCTCAAGGAAGGACAAATCTGACATGAATCCCATATCAGCAGTTTTTAGTTTTATTGGTGTATGGGCTAACAATCTAAAAATCCTAATAGTGATGCGTTGCCAGTTGAAGGCCAAGTGATGCAACCCATCAGAGATTATCTACAATATGGTGCCAGTGATCATGCAGTAAATCTGAATCTTTCAGGTTCGTATTGGTAGGGGTCAGGAGAGTAGACCTTTAAAAAGTAATTTTCTGCCATGACCGCCTATATAATGAGCCATTTGCATTCATTGATGCCCTGCGCTAAAAGCAGAGGTCCAATTTAAACTTTCTGATATACGGCAATTGTATAAAAGAAGGGCAACTACTGTATGTGTGTGAGGTTAGAAGCAAATAATGATAATAGTAAAATGGTAACTTTGAGCTAGAGATTAGAAATAAATTAGAGATAAATGTCCTTGTTAGATTTAGATGAGAAGATCATAACAAACGGACAGAGAGGGCGAAGGATCAAAGCAACACAGGAAAAGGTCATAGGGATAGAGTGAATAGAGAGAGTGGTTTGTGATTAGATGTGCAAGACCAAGCTGGAAAATGTGACAGAGATAGCACTCAGGAAAAGAAGGCATAAAATATAAAAAAAAGCCAAGTAGAAAGACATCACTCGTGACTTGAAGGCATCAGGAGGACGTTAGAGTAAGCCAAAGCCATAAGACATCAAAGCAAAAGGTTAAAGACAGAAAATAAGGCACAGGACAGGACACATGCAGTGGCCTCCATCCTGGGACTCTCCAGCTGTTGTGAAGCTACAACTTCCCATTTAGCATCTGTTGGGAGTTGTAGTTGGAGCTGGAGAGCCGCAACTTTTAAACTACTAGAAATGATTCTACAATGATTTAGAATAGTCCAGAAGGAAACTAACAAGGAGACACTTCTTTGATCTTGGCTGGTTATCCGCAAAAGCTGGAGGTGATGATAGAACGGAGGCTTGTTAAACCCAATAATAGACCAATAAAAGAGGAAAAACCAATAATATTCCAAAGATTCAGTAGTCTGTGGTGGCACCATCATTGGGGCCGTCCTTTGCAGTTCTCCCGATGGGCATGATCAGAGTACATCACACATTTATGTTCTGTTGTATCTTTCATAACGGGATTGTCCATGAAAACATAGTAATTTTAGTGGAGCTGAGCTGCAAGACCAGACCCAACCCATGGACATTTGTGGTGCCAGTTGTATTACCTAATGACCATAGTTCATTTGCTCCATCTATTTTTCAGGAGGAGCCGCTTGTGACCAGAGACATAATATATGTTCCTATGTCACATTTTATGTTTGCCTGACTATTATCTACAATAGCTTCTTTGTGATGCTGAAGAGAAGAATTTAACCCATAAGTTGCAAAAAGGGAAAGGATGGGGAGGTCCCGTTTCCTATCTCAAGAACCATTATGACATTAAAATAAGCCATAACGAATTGGTTGTCAAGGTTTTGAAGTAGAGATGGGGGGTTCTTGGCCGAAACCTGTTTTCTGTGTCACTGCATTTTGTTAAAAGAAAATTGCTTGGGCTTCCCATGATTTACAGTCCTTGATTTTTCTATAAGACGCCTGCTATTTCGGGCAAAACGAGTTAGAATACATAAAGATGGATATTAACCTGCAAAGGGCAGCAGGAGTGCGGTAGTTTTGCAGCTTAAAATGCAGAGCTCTGTGTCACTGCAGAGAGGGAGGGAATGGGGGGAAGGAGGCACCGAGACACGGGCAAGGGCTCAATTGTGGTCGAATAATGGAAACGTTAGGGGGGTAGAGCATAGAATGATGGGCTGGGATGGAAGGCAGGATTTTACTGCTAATGAAGACACCTAGACAACCAGACAAAAGCTCTGCTCCTTCTGAGATAAAAAGCTTTACTACCTAGAAATAATTATGGAAACAATTAACCTCTGCATAACATCACACCGACGTCACTGAGAACATCAGAGCAGCTGTGGAGAACGCAGGAGACCACAGAATAGCATGCCTGACGTATGTTTATGGAGCCAATATTGGTTTATGGAGTCAATATGGCCTCAACAAAGGAGACACGTCCACATATCCAGACTACTTGTGTTATTTCTTTAATGAACTCATCAATTCCATCTTGATGGGATATTTTCAGATTTTGATACTAGATTGTGCAGATGGTCACATTTTTCATTGGTTATCACTCATGGCCTTCTTCTATTGCCTTGATGTATGATTGTCCCCTAGAACATAGGCTTTAGCTGTCGTATAAATAAAGATATGTTCACACTACTTTCAGTGCACCTTTTCAGGATATGAATCAAAGGATACTTCCAACACAAGCTCAATGACCCCTAATGACCTGACAGATATCAAAAAAGTGTATTTTTGGCATGGCAGGTATAAGTTGGTATACCAACTCCTTTTCAGTGGTAATCACCCCTTTTTGTATGTTTCTCCACCTCCTTGTGTGCATCACCCCTCCCCCCCTCCCAGTGCACTTTGGGCTCCAGAGTTATATCTAATGGTTCCGAATCCCGGAGTCATACACAGTTAGGGAACATGGAGGGCTTCTTTCTGGAAGAAAACAGCCCTCCATGTTGTGCTGGGGATATTTGCCTTTTTTTCCCAAGAGCCCAGGGATTCTCCCCATTTTCTGGGACCCTCCAGGATATTCTAGGAGTATGGCCAAGTATGCTTTAACTGTATGTAGCCTCAATATCCAAGCAGTTCATTGGTGGGGTGGCACTGTGATCCCGAAAGGGGGTATGGCCAAGTACAAAGGGGCATGATCTTCTGGAAAGGAGCAAAAGTAGGCAAGTATTATAGTTTCTTAAAGGAAGCATTGACCATTACAGTGCTAGAACCTAGTGGAAAGAGCTATGGAGAAGAAATTTGAGAACCCATTGTCTCAACATGGTTCCAATGATTTACCTACTGTCACGAATCAGCAGGTGTTGACCCACTGTGCCACTGACTGGCTATACTCTGGAGGGGCATGTCTAAGCAACTACCTGGTTTTCACTAGAGCTTTCTGAGGTGAGGATAGACTTGAGCCGTTAGGGTAGTTGCCAGGGACTACTCCAGAGCAGTTACCGAGTCATTGACAGCTGGTCCAGGGGGACCAGGGGGTACCTGGGTAGGTACCTGAAGTATAAGTGTAGTGAGGCGAGCAGAGACGTTGCCAGGAGCAAAGGTATAGTACCAAAGGATGATGCAGAGGCATAGTCAGACAGGCAATGGGTCAGGGAAGGCGGCACAGGTACAGGTCAGGCAATCCGGGTTGGCAACAGGAGAGACAAAGCACACAGGCAGGGATTACACGATAAGTAGAGTCCGGGAACGAAGTACAAGTCAGGAGCACCAGTGGTTATCAGGCTCTTTAGCAAAAGACAAGGACCTTGACACTGAGGAGTCTGGGAAGAGGGCAGAGCCATTTAATTACCTGCAGGAGAGCCAGGGTTGGTCAGCGAGGTCACCTGACCTAACCCACTCAGCCCAGGGAGTGATGCCTCTACCCTTAGAGCAAAGAAACATGAAACCAGCCAAACACAGGCTGTGACCAGGGCTGAGTGGAAGCTGTGGAGCGGAATCCTCAGAAGCAATGCACACACCCTGACAGAGCCCAGGACTGCAGCGGTAAGCGGGGGAACAGCGGCGCCCTGCAGTCGCTGTTACACCTATATTATAAATTCTACAACATACCTATTTATGAAACTGTGTTAAAAATATAGCAACCAATCACAGTGCAGATAAAATTTCTCCTAGTGTTCTTGAAAAATGAAAGCTGCTTTGCAATTGGTTACTATGGACAGATCATTCATCTCTTTATCCTGACATCATAGCAATAAATGA
Organism: Bufo gargarizans; assembly: GCF_014858855.1. Lineage (NCBI taxonomy): Eukaryota > Metazoa > Chordata > Amphibia > Anura > Bufonidae > Bufo > Bufo gargarizans. The sequence continues at coordinate 171,087,036 of NC_058088.1, read as the reverse complement.
CTTACAATAATGAATGATATTTGCTATACACATCTAGATGAGCAGCTTTTGAACATAGCAGAAGAGCATTGTCATGAAAAGACACCTTTAAGAACATCTCAGCCTGATCTCAGGTGAGTCGAAATGATCTGACCCTCTGGTTGACCTATGATTGACTGGTGTGTGATCAATGTCAAATATCAATACCCTCTTGGGGGTCTTTGAGAACTGGTTTGAAATTGACTGTTTTTAAAGAACATTTTAATTGATTTTTGACCCTGAGATGTGGCCATGTAGTGGTCTTTTAGAATTGGATGTGGATGAGGATTTTCAATTAATAGAGTGATTATGAGGTTAGTAATATGCTAATCAAACGTAATGATGATGCTGTTTGCGTATAATGATATTGGTAGGGTAGTGCATAATCAGTAGTATCTAATTTCGTCCTGTTTTTATTAACATTATATAATACCGCAACCTAGTGTAATCCAGTGGACATAAGTACCCTTACGTTTAAAGGGACTGTCTCCAGTTGGAAGACCCAACTCATTCATGTATTGCACCCTTTTCCACCATGACCAGATCATCACTGGGGGTTCTTTTGCAATACCCCATATCTGCAAGTGTTTGGTTTGTAATGTTATTTAATATTTGAACTGTATACCAGCATGTGAGGTATGGTTGGCATCAGGAATGAAACTAGCCACCCTATTCTTCTCCTCTTGATAAGAGTGGTCTGGTCCTACTTCCTGCCAGGAGATGGGAGTCTAAACTAGGACTAGTACACTGGAGTGAGTAAGCATTTCCTATTGCTCCTGCTCCTAAGGCCTTAGGGACCAGAGAACCAACTCATCTTTGAGACCACCACTCCACAGACACTTCAAAGACAAAACTACAGCGCTACAGTAAGAAGAGTGACCAGCAACTATAGCTATGTAGTCCCTGGCAACTACCCTAACGGCTCAAGTCTATCCTCACCTCAAGAGGCTCTAGGGACCAGAGAACCAACTCATCTTTGAGACCACCACTCCACAGACCCTTCAAAGACAAAACTACAGCGCTACAGTAAGAAGAGTGACCAGCAACTATAGCTATGCAGACTCTGCTGCAGTTGAGGGACTACGGCTGGGACACCCATCACCTAGAGTGGACACCTACAGCCACAAGTGCCTGCTTTCCGCTGTTAGCCAGAAATTCAGGAGAGAGACACCAGCAAGATAGAATACCAGAGATGCCATTATCTGTCACATAGCCAGCCACCAGACCTCATCATCTGAGGAGAGAAATTGAACTGTGTACAACTACTGCTATCTTGCACTCTCTAGACTTTTATACTTCTGCTTCTAGTCTGATTCCTTATACCACCTTTTCACTGCACTTATCCCAAGGGAGCAACAGTCTGACGGACTACACCGTCACACATCATTTAATCAAGGCCATTGCCACTCCCATCTTCTGTGTCCTCAGGGGCTGGCTGTACTTACAGCTTTCATATTTAAAGACTATGGAGATGTTTGCGCTGAAGTTTTTTTATACATGCAGTTCGTTGGCTTTCTAATTTATTTTGTCTTTTTACAATTGACTAACAAAGTTAACATTTCATAATACTGCATCCTAGTGTAATCAAGTAGACATAAGTACGCTGTTAAAGGGACTGTGTCCAATTGGAGGACCTGAAGTCTTGCACTGAAGTCTTTTATAGTTTATTTGCTTTCTAAATGCAACTTTCTAAATAGTCTCTTTTTATTAAAAAATCATTTTTCCATTCCGCAGAGTATGTGTAACTCCTCCAACTAGCTGGCTGCCCCGCTGAACCTGGAAAAAATCCTACATAACTCTGCTTCAGGCTGCGTCCTCTGCTCTTACCTCCCATCTCTCATTTTAAGAGATGGCAGCAGAGTTATTGCACATGAAATATCAGAAGGTGGAGAGGGGAGAAAGCATCCAAGTTATCAGGGAGGGTAAATCATAAACCCTGCAGGGGAGAGAGGAAATCATATACTCCTCAGTATCAGTGTCTGTCTGTACAAGTGAGGGGAGATCCTTCATGAGCCACAGAAGTAGAGATCAGTCCATGAATGAAAGCTGCTGTGATATTCCTCAGAAGAACATATCCACGTGAGAAAGGTCCGAAACCTGGAGCAGGTTACAAACTTTGAAACGACTTAAGGATTGAAGATGGCACACTCAAAATCAGTGCAACTATTTTAACTCAAGATATCCACTAACTTTTGTGAAAGTAATTTTCCATGTCAAAGTTGTCCATAACCTTAAAGGAGTTGTGGTGCAGGGCCTGGACGGACACAGGGATGTCCTTTTGAACAGCTCACTCTCAGACAGCAGCACTGTGCTGTCTGAGCGACCCCTGAAGCTGACAGAAGTTGATTTTTACCTTCATTTTTTCAATCCCCATCGGCTGCGGAGTGGGAGAGGGCATGGCTTAACCGGGTCAGGGTTTTTTAAGTCCGTCTTTTGAGGGTGGCCTGAATGGCCACCCTACCTGCCCCCTGAACTGTGACCTCCACAGCACTCCGGTCCCTTAACAGTGTCATCCACAGCACCCTGCCCCTTTAAAGGAAATCTGTCACCAGGATAATCGCTATTGAAGTAAAGCCTTGGCCTAATAGCACTTAGTACCTTATTTCAAGATGTGCCTTTGTTTTAGAGATAGATGTTTTCTATCATCTGAAAAAACAGTTTATTTTGTATGCAAATGAGCCAGTAAGGTGCCCAGAGGGGCGTCACTCTTGCAGGAAGGAGCCCAGGCATGCCTCCTGCTAGTGCCCAAGCCCGCCCTCATGCTGGGAGCAGGGAAAAGGGGGGCAGAGTTATGGCTTGAATGTGATGTAGGAGGGGTGGGTGAACACATTGTGGCAGGGGGCGTGCCTGGGCTCCTTCCTGAAAGAGTGACGCCCCTCTGGGCACCTTACTGGCTCATTTGCATACCAAATAATCTGGATTTTCAGAGGATAAAAAACATAAATTAAAGGCACATCTTGAAATAAGGTACTAAGTGCTATTAGGCCAAGGCTTTACTTCAATAGCGATTATCCTGGTGACAGACTTCCTTTAAAGCTCACCTACAGCAGTGAAGAAAAACGGCTGGGCTCTTATGGAAACCTGGTGTAAAACTGTGTGTATGTGGAGACGAAGGGCCTGCGAGCTTCTATTGGCTGATAAGGGTCATGTGACCAAGCTTCTATTGGTTAATGCATTTTTTTGGGAATATCTCAGGAACGGTATACGCTAGAGAGCTGAGAACCGGTCTAAAACCTCCCCGGACACCTGATGTACCTGTGTGCCAAATTTTGTGATTGTAAATGCGATGGAGCGGATTCCTTTAGCGGACATACATACACTTAGCTTTATATATTAGATTGAAAGTTAATACAATTTTATTATTACTAATATATTGTGATTCTCCATATTGCTTCCTTCAATCCATCAGCTGTGGCCATGCTTGCACACTATAGGAAAAAGAGCCAGCCACTTTGGTGGCCGGGACTGTGGCAGTGCACATAGGCTGGTGCTTTTTTCTGTAGTGTGCAAGCACGGCCACCGCTGATGGATTGCAGGGTGCTCATAGCCATGGAGACGAGCAGTGTATAATGTGATGGAAAATAAATCCAGCCAGCAAAGGAGACAATATGGACAATCACAATACATTAGTAAGTGCCATGTTCTCTACTATTTGCGGAAGTGACACAACCCCTTTAAACATTCAAACATCACCGGATACAAGGATGTTAGCCAGTAGGGCCTAGAAGGGCCTAGCTGCATAGACATAGGGTAATTTAGGTTGTGTGAAACACAATGGGTACTATTCTTCTGCAGCATTGGTCAATACATTCATACTATATAACTAATATTATTACTAAGAATTATTATTAAATGTACTATTATTATGTTATATTTTATACTGCAGTGTGAAAAATATTATATAGTACTAACGAAGCAATTCGCATTGCTGTAGCTACACAGTAGAAGCAGAATACAGGGTGCAGGGGGCATCTCAATGAAGTACAGCTATATTTCAATACTGTCATGCATGATATGGGTCCATTCATGTAACATAACCTCATACCGATCTAGGGAATTTAATTTAAATGATCAAAGATAGATAGATAGATAGATAGACAAATGATAGATGACAGATAGATAGATAAAAGGATAGATAGACATATAGATAGTAGATAGACAGATGATAAATAGATAGATAGATAGATAGACAGACAGATGATACATAGATAGATAGATAAAATAAGTGATGACTACAAGATGCAACATGTTAATGAGCAGGAGGAGCTTTGCAGATTGATGAATAGCTTCATGACTGACAGTCCGCTGCCTCTAGATGCGCACTTGTCAGCAGGACTGCCTACTGGACTCCTAAAGGGCCCTTTACGCAGGCCGAGAATAGCATAGATTATCACTAAAAACGTCTATTGTAACGATTTTTGTGATAATCAGGCAGTGTAAATGTACCGCCGATTAGGCCTCATGCATGCGACAGTATTTTTTCATGGTCCGCAAAAACGGGGTCCATAGGTCCGTCATCCGTGACCGTTTTTTCGTCCGTGGGTCTTCCTTGATTTTTGGAGGATCCACGGACATGAAAAAAAAGTCGTTTTGGTGTCCGCCTGGCCGTGCGGAGCCAAACGGATCCGTCCGGAATTACAATGCAAGTCAATGGGGACGGGTCCGTTTGACGTTGACACAATATGGTGCCATTTCAAACGGATCCGTCCCCATTGACTTTCAATGTAAAGTCTGGAGTCCCTTTTATACCATCGGAGTTTTCTCCAATCCGATGGTATATTTTAACTTGAAGCGTCCCCATCACCATGGGAACGCCTCTATGTTAGAATATACTGTCGGATATGAGTTAGATCGTGAAAACTCATTTCCGACAGTATATTCTAACACAGAGGCAATCCCATGGTGATGGGGACGCTTCTAGTTAGAATACACTACAAACTGTGTACATGACTGCCCCCTGCTGCCTGGCAGCACACGATCTCTTACAGAGGGCTGTGATCAGCACAATTAACCCCTCAGGTGCCGCACCTGAAGGGGTTAATTGTACTATCATATCCCTCTGTAAGAGATCAGGGCTGCCAGGCAGCAGGGGGCAGACCCCCCCCCCCCCTCCCCAGTTTGAATATCATTGGTGGCCAATGCTCGTTCATCGAGTAATCCAATTGTTTGTGTCCACGCAAAAGTGATTGTTTACTGGCAGCAGATAGCGCCGTGTAAACACAATCTCCTGCCAGCAAACAACGAGTCCTTATGGGAAAAAGCAATCGCTCCTCCCCATACTGCAGCAGTCTCCTCCACTATCGATCAGCAGATTGTCAGGAAGGAACTCTTCCTTCCCGACAACCTGCTGTAATATCGTCCCGTGTAAAGGGACCTTTAGTCCAGAATGAGCAGAGATTTAAAGGGGTTGTACAAGTGTTTAATACTGATGGCCTATCCTGTGATTGGTGGCCCTTCGACTCCCGGCACCCATACCGATCGCCGCAGTCTCCTCCTATGCAAGTGATGTCATGTCCATCGGTCACATGGCCTAGAAGTAGCTGAGTCCCATTCAAGTGAATGGGGCTGAGTTGCAATACTGTCACAACCAGACATCTGAGAAGCTCTGACAGATGCCTTTCAGAATCTCCTCCTTGAGCTTTCTTTGTTTTGGTTTTCAGTTCCTCATCTCGTTAGCCTCTCTCAGCTGTCTTGTAGTTGGACTGATTGCATCCCTTTAAATTCCTCCCCAATATGCATTAGTGTGCGGTTTATACAGCTTCCTGGAGTGTGTGTGCTTGCTGATCCTATTTCCCAGTCTTCTGCAAGATAAGTGTTGTACATTCATTTGTGATTTTCTGTTTGCTGGATCCCAGGTGACCCTGACTCCCTCCGTGTCTAGTGTAGGGAGCCGGTGGTCGTGTCCCCTCACTATTGTAGGGTGTTCAGGTGTTATATAGTCGAGGTACGAGGATATGCGATCATCCACCATTGGGGTGTTCGCATAGGCTGAGCAGTCAGGGAGAGTGCCAGGTCTTATGCAGGGGTCTCCCTTTTGTTCCTTAGTTTTGGATCCGGTGAGTCATATATTCATTCTGCATTGTCTTGTTTCCTGTACACCATCCGTGACAAATACCAAGCACGGCCATTATACAATAGACGGTGCTTTCCTTGGTAAGCTGCTTGGAGGTTGTGGTACTTACCGGAGAACTTCGGCCTCTTCAATCAGCTGATCGGCGGGGGTGTCAAGTGTCGGACCCTCTCCGATCAGATACTGATGACCTAGACATCCCCCTCTGGAGTGCTGGACTATTTTTTCTACCGCTACTGATGATACAGTATTAAAAGAGTTATCCCATGACTAATGTAAAAATTTAAATCAGACCTCATACAGTACATGAGTATCTCTATCTAACAAAGCTAGAACCAGCCCTGTACCTCACATGGATCCAGAGATCTTCCCATTCATTGCTCTGCTAGATTTATATCAAGCTGGCAGCTCAAAGGGGAGTGTCTTTTCTGCTGCAGCTCAGGGGGCGTGTCCATGCTCTACCTATCACAGCTCAAGGGGCGTGTCCATGCTCTACCTATCACAGCTCAGGAGGCAGTTGAAGGATAAAACTGAGCATGTGCGGCCACCTCAGTGAGCGGGACAAAGAAATAGGAAAAAAAATACAGCAGGTGGCGCTATACAGATATATTTTATTGAATTACTCAGTAGCTATACAAAATTTTTAATTACATGCAATTACAAAAGTATTCAGATCCAGGTGCTGGTTAAAAAACGGTAGAATATTTTTCATGGGACATCCCCTTTAAACACATGGAAAACCTTAAATCAGACATTCCAGTGAAACTTTTCCAACAAACTATGCATCAATCTGCTCAGCTCCTCCTGCTCTATGACCCGCTGCCAGCAGATTGGAATGCATTTTCGACATGATGGACTCTCTTTAACTTTACAAGCCTGCAGTATGGAGGGTAGCACCCGCTATGGTACCCAGGACAGAGCGCAAATTCCCTTCTAGCACCTTCCCCAGCTATGCCTCATGTCTACTTAACCGAGAAGCCACTAAGCAGAATGCTATTGTCGGAGGCGACTCCTGCAATAGATCAGCAGGTTGAAAACTGACATAGCGATGAGGGACGCTGTGAAATATATATGCTAACATAAGCAACTCCATCCTAATGTAGTGGTGCCATTCATTTGCTGACATTACTGTCGAGGATTGGATGTGCGGTGCGAGCCATGTTGATTGCAGTGTTATCTGTGCCCGCTCTTTCCCGTCACTCACCCGCCATCCATGACAGCTATGTTTAAAGTGCTCTATCAGAATTTAACCCTTCCTGTCACAACATTGCTTGAGGTAGGGGGGATGGGATTTTGCATACCGCCAATGTGTGTATGCTGCTGCAACACGATTCCCCCCATTAGCATCCAACCACAGTCATGTGTGTTCCCAAGGTACGAAGATGTAACCGACTCAAATCCACATCAACCACCTGAAATATTACAGAGGTGATCAGCCCGCAGGGAGATGGCGGTAATAAAATTAGCTCACCTCTTAATTAAAGAATTGAGTTATGGTTTTACACTTAAAATAACGACAGCGGCGAGCCTTCAGCAGGGTGGCAGCTCCTTCTCTCCTGCAGGATTTCGAGCTGTTGCTAAGCAAAATATGTCGGGAGCGGAGAGTTTTCGGAAGCGGCCAGCCCTATTGTTATAGCCTTTCAGCACTGCGGACAGCTCCCCGGGTGCTGCAACGGGATTTTCTCTAAGCCGGAAGAAGAAGCTGAAAGCTTAGGAGCCAAATGATAGATAATAACATGACGGAGACCGGAATCCACACAAAAGTCAGACCTTGATCCATGTATTGTGAATTATGGGTTCCGAATTGATATCCCCTGCGCTGTCGGAGGGTGCGCCTGGTCGTCAATTTAGGCGCATCCTCCGGCAGTCCGCTCGCCAGAATGAAATCTACAGAGCTGATAGATTTCTGTCTTCACTTACACAGGAAAACTGGCGCAAATGACGATAAATGTGTCGGAGTCGCTGACCCCGGCCCCTTTACGGAAAGTAGCGAGGGTGGCGTAAAAATGTCATTTGCAGTGTTTGCAACTTTTTTCAGCCAGAAAAGCAGCGTAGGGAGATGATAGATCTCTTCCCCCTTGTGTACATTATTTAATATACAGCTTGTGGAGGCCACCTTTGTAGGAAGACTTAGTGACAATGTTCCATGGAAAAATAATATGCAAGGAGGTGTCTCTCAGAGAAAGAGAACTGTCTCGCTAGTGCCACCTTCTGGGAATGGCTTCCTATGAGTCAATCTCTGATTTTTTAACAAGCCTTGCAATGGTACATGGCAAATGAGCCAAGCCAAATATCCATCCAAAGACAGCTGTTTCAAGGTGTTTTCCCCTCATCAATATGGAGTAGGATTCTCCGTTGGATGTAGCTTGAAAGGCCTGACCATCCTTTGGATATCTTTTGCCTGGGTAGACCTTCAAAGGAAAGCATATTTACTACAAGGTCCTGGCTCCTTCGACCCCCTGCCTCAACTGCCTTACTCAAGTTCCTCCTCTGTCAGCATCTGTTTTGCACCTCTGGCCACATGTTGACTCTCCCTTTGTGTCCGGTGACCAATTTGTCAGGACTCAGGACTCAAGGGGAGCAGGTGACTGCTGCAGCCAGTCATTGGGTACAATGTGGATGTTGACAGCGGGGAACCCAAGTGAGTAGCCAAGGATGGAGAGTGAAGGAGTCTGGGAACAAGTAAGTATGCTTCCCTTTGCAGGTCTTCCCAGGAGTGGGGGGTTTGCCATTCCCTCAAAAGGTGGCCAACCCCTTTAAGGAAGGTATCAGCACTCCTTGTGAAGACCAGCTGTGTATGGAGACTTAGCGGAAATGCTCCAGGAGAAAAAAATATATGTGAAGAGGCATCTCCCAGAGAAGGAGAACCTTCTCACAGGCCATTTTCCCTTGTCACGTTTGTTAAAAAGTCAGACACTGACTCCTAGGCAGCCACTTACAGAAGGGGGAAAAAGCGAGACGGTTCTCTTCATCTGGGAGATACTTCTTTGTGTGTAATATACAGAAATTTTATCAAAGAGGGTGTCTCATCTTGACACCCTATTTCCCTATTTCCATGTGACCAATTAGGGCATATGAATGTCATCAATGGGGATCATCCATTTGGGAACCCCTTTGTATGAGCTTGAGAGGCGAGCTGCTAGCAAGCAGTGGCTCTCACTCTACATTCACTATAATGGGGTCCCCTTCTCTTCCATATACACCCATAAAGGATTGATTAAAGAGGTAGTCCATTGGGGAATTTTGTTTTTGGCAAACGGCACAGAGTGTGTTAAAAGAATGCTCACCTCACTGATAGCCAGCACTCTTTTTTTGGTGATTAGTGGGTCCGTGCTTCTCTTCATTCCTAGTCCCTTCTTGACACACAGGAAATGCCCCTTTACAAATCACTGGCTGAGGTTGGTCACTATTGGGCCAAGGATTTGCTAAGCTGGTCTTTCATGGCATTTTGTGTGTGTCGAGACTGGACCAGAAAGTAGACCATTGTGGATGCAGGAACCATCAGATTGGGATAGACAAGGGTTCAGTGAGGTGAGTTTCACTTCTTTTCTTCATTTCGTCCACTCTTAGCCTTTTGCCGAAACTCTTTCTTCTTGGACAATTCCTTTAATACTAATTTGTATAATTCTAGTAAATGTGAAAACACAGTGGTGAATTCACAGCCCTTCTCCTGAAGATACAAGTTTCTTTCTTTTTCTTTAATTCTAGAACATCTGAGAAGAAGCATCCTACCCTCTGATGTTTCTAGATGCTGTTTCTATGGTAGCATGCATATAAGGCTTTACAGGGCGGAAGATACAGAGGATGTAGATAGGTGAATGTATATAAGAGGGATGCAATCTGAATAGAGTGGGGGTATTCCTTCAGTTCATGTTTGTGTCTGCAAGGTAAAACTCTATGGTTGATTCCAATTGTGAAATTATAGCCAGCATAACAGAGAATTTTTTTATTTAAAAAATCTCTTCTCAATTGATTCTCAGGTCCAATGAAAGAGGTTGGCCCATCTCAGACATTCATGGCATATATCACTAGGATATGCCATCAATGTCCAATAGGTTTGTGTCCCACCTCTGGGACCTGTTCCTACCTCCAGAATAGGGACTTCAACGTAAAGGAGAGCGAATGCATGAAATCCTAGAAGTAAGCCATCGATGCCCAGTAAATTTCTGTTCCATCACTTGGACCTGCTCCTATCTCCAGAACGGGGCCCTCAAAGTATAGGAGAGCAAATGCATGAAATCCTAGAAATATGCCATCAATGTCTGAGATGGGCTGAACCCGTTTAACTGCAATACTTAAAACAGCCCTCCTTTCTGCTCCACACACATGCATGCTCAGCTTGACCGAATGTTGAATTGAAATTGAAGCTCAACTGCTGGGACTGCCCCCCCCCCCACACACACACACACATTATATGGTTGGCCACTATATAATTTTTTATTGAAATGCTGAGAATGGCCAGAAAATAAGGAAAAAGAGGGCACTCATAGGGTAAGTATGTACCACCTAGAAAGACATAAAAGAGATGGTGGTGCTCACCTTTTTGTGTTGTGCTTCATTAGGTACAACACTAATGAAGAGCCTATTTAAATGTATTGGTCAGTGCTGCCGTTAGTTTACAGTTCTCACTGCGTGGGGTGCCAACCCTCAGGAGGACAGACATCAAGAATACGTTGGTGGGCTAAGGGACTTCAAGACCACCTGTAGAGTAGCATGACTTGAAGGAAAAAACATGACCCAATATAGTGTAGTAGAACCGTGCCAAGTGATGTCACTCTACAGTTGGTCTTGAAGTCCCTTCATCCACCGACTCATTCTTGATGTCTCCCTCAAAGAAGTTGTCATGAAAAGAAAACACTGGTCCCTCTGTTCTGTTAGGGTATATTGATGGCATTCAAGGGGTCTCCTGCTCAGTGCCAAAGCATAGAGCTGCTAAGTACAAGGGCCTCCAACTTTGGCAGACCCAGCTTGTTTATTTGAACGGCTAACAATTCCCCAGTATGGCCAAACAAAACTTTCCCTCATAGTAGCAGCTGATCTCCAAGGATTCCAGGAGATAGTGAGGCTTGTCACTTTGGAGACAACCTTTTGAAAGCATCATATTCATAGTTATGGCATGTTATGTCCATTGCACACCGGTAATAACAGCAGCCCATAATCATAACTTGCTTGTGTGGCATGGTCTTGGCATATCTTCTGCAAATGTTGAGAACTCTATCTTCTGAGTTTCATGTCTACAGTTGACATCATAAGTCATCATTGCTCATCAACCCCATTGACTCCTGCTCTACAACTCACATACAGAAGTAGCAGATTAGTTAAGTATCTTGTTGAGATTCCTCTTAATCCTCCTAGGTTTTGGGTCCTGCTGGATGTTTTCTTCTTTGGTATGATCCACAGCAACTAAGATCAATACCAAAAGAAGGTCCAAAATACTCCTTTATTTGTATAGACAGTTTACAGACAACACGTTTCAATCCCATGCTGGGAGCTTCATCAGGCCAACAAGGCCAGGTTAGTCCATTGTGATCTGTGCTGTCTCGCAGGATATTCCATAAACGTATCATAGATACCATGCATTTTGAGGTTAATACCCCTTCAAGACACAGCATGAAGACCTTGGTTGGATATTGCTATGATAACATTATCGGCTATCCCCTCACCAATGGTAATACAAGCGCGCGGCATGATACGGTAGAATTACTGTTGTCATAGCAGCAACATGTCACACTAGAAATGACAGCCATGGGTTTGTACTTTCAGGCCTAGGTTGTATCTAACATATAGATAGCATGAAGCTTGCTGTAATAAAAATGGAAGTAACCACATAGCTAGAATGTGGAATTAATACAGAATATTATACAAAAGGTCATAAAACATGAGCGTTATTGTCAGTCCAGAGGTGTAACAGTACTCGTCTTACTCCACCATCCTCTCCAGGTTCCCTCACATCTTCCTCACAAGTTGCCTTGATCTAGCTTTGCTATTCCAGTCACACAGTGCTCCGGGACCGGAATCACAAGATTCATTATTATGGGCTGTTGCCAGCGAAATCTCAGAGAAGATTTAAGGTGGCTTTAACTGGATAATAAAACCCTCGTCTCACTGCCAGTAAAAACCTCACAAGCAGCTCAGACAGGGGACGGGAAGAAGAGGAGCAAACACAAAGGACATGCAGAAAGTGGGAGCAGAAGAAACACCAAGTACAAAGAGTGGAAAGGTGGTACCAGATGAAAGAGTGATAGAGAGATGGATAGATAAATAGATTAGATATGCGATATAGATCAGGGATCAGCAACCTTCGGCACTCCAGCGGTGGTGAAACTACGACTCCCAGCATGCACACATCCTTGGCTGTTCTCAGTACCCTCAAAGGGGTGAATGGAGCATGCTGGGAGTCGTAGTTTCACAAAAGCTGGAGCGTCGGAGGTTGCTGATTCTTGAGATGGATAGATAGATGGATAGATAGATAGATAGATGGATAGATACAGAAAATGGGAGCACAAGAAACACCAACAAGTACAAAGAGTGGAAAGGTGGAACCAGATGAAAGCGTGATAAAGAGATGGATGAATAGATGGATGGATAGATAGACAGATAGATAGATAAATAGATTAGATATGCGATAGATCAGGGATCAGCAACCTCCGACACTCCAGCTGTGGTGAAACTACAACTCCCAGCATGCATGCATCCTTGACTGTTCTCAGTACTCCCAAAGGGGTGAATGGAGCATGCTGGGAGTCGTAGTTTCACAAAAGCTGGAGCGTCGGAGGTTGCTGATTCTTGAGATGGATACATAGATAGATAGATAGATAGAGATAGATTAGATATGTGATAGATAGATAGATAGATAGATAGATAGATAGATAGATAGATACAGAAAATGGTAGCACAAGAAACACCAACAAGTACAAAGAGTGGAAAGGTGGAACCAGATGAAAGAGTGATAAAGAGATGGATGAATAGATGGATGGATAGATAGATAGATAGATAGATTAGATATGCGATAGATCAGGGATCAGCAACCTACAACACTCCAGCTGTGGTGAAACTACAACTCCCAGCATGCATGCATCCTTGGCTGCTCTCAGAACTCCCAAAGGAGTGAATGGAAGATGCTGGGAGTCGTAGTTTCACAAAAGCTGGAGTGTCGGAGGTTGCTGATCCCTGCAAAAGATAAATAGGTAGATAGATTAGATATGAGATAGATAGATAGATAGATACAGAAAATGGGAGCACAAGAAACACCACTAAGTACAAAGAGTGGAAAGGTGGAACCAGATGAAAGCGTGATAAAGAGATGGATGAATAGATAGATAGATAGATAGATAGATAGATGTTAGTGGATAGGGATAGACTAAATAGACAGATAGATATTTTATAAATAGATAGATATGAGATAGATAGATAGATAGATAGATAGATAGATAGATAGATAGATAAAGTGGGAGCACCAACATGTACAAACACTGGATTAGTGGTAAGAGATGAAATTGGAGGAGATGATCTAGAGCTCGTAGAACAATGACTATAAAAACGTGCCGACCCAATGGACAGAAAGAGGATAAAAGGTGAATATATGGAAAATTGATATATTGCAAAAAATGGCAGCTGGGTGTAGGAAGAGGTTTAAAATAATACTTGAAACACAGAAGCAAGGAGGAATATGTGATAAAGAAGCACAAAGGGGTTGTCGAGGAGAAAGGTCAGATAAAGAGAGCAGAAAGCGAGGCACAATAGATAATAAAGGCATTCACATGGCATGCAGAGAGTGGCAGCCGACTGATCTGCTGCTGCGCCAAGGAAATATCTACATACAGCAGAAGATATTCTGATATAAAGTTTGTGATGCATCCATATAGAAAGGAACCTATAGCTGGGACTGGAGGCCTTTGTAGGGCATTGTACGTCGTCCAGATGTGAGGCACCGACACTCGTTAATAGATGGACAGTGAATAGATATGGTACGTGGATAGATAGATAGTAGCTAGATAATAGATAGATAATAGATAGATAGATAGATAGATAGATAGTAGCTAGGTAATAGATAGATGGATAGATAGATATAAAATTTATAAATACTGTAGATAGATAGATAATATTATTGCAAATTATTGAAAACTATCTATCCCTAAGGGCACCATATTATTGGGGTAATCTAAAATGCCCAATTAAATCACAGATACACATATGTACAGTTACATGGAAGATGTTATTACACTTTCTATTCCACCACCCAGTAAATTAATGAACTGGTGTAGTTCCCCCTCCTCCATCTTTAATATTCCCATCCCCTTCATATCACACCCTCACCCGAATTCCTAGAACCCCGCGCAGTCCCTGCACACGCTTGAGCTGACATGCCGACACTATATAGGCGTACCATGGGCTCCTATTCTGCACAGAGGATGCTGTATAGCATTCCCAGTGTTATCCATACAGCAGCTGATACAATGTATCTATAAGGTGTAATAAACCTATTCTTCTACACGGGAGCCCATCGGCTTCACAAGGTGAGTGGTTCCGCGTGACACGTGGGTGTTTTCTGTCGCACGTGTATGCATGCATGCTAGCGCGGGAATCCGTATCCGTGTGCACATGTGGACACAATGATAGAATACCCGATAGACACTGTGTATTCTGTACATTATATCTACGTGCACATAGGTTACAGCATTTTGCCATTTTATACCTTTTGGTTCTATATATGACATAGGATACCTACGCTATGTCTCCAGGATACCAACCGCTGCCTCTATTTAACTGCATCACATTAATACGGATTCATTCCCCAAATCCGCACGTTGCGCTCCTCACCACACCCCTCTTCCAGCACCTGTAAGGCGTCATTACTTTCCCGTTTTAGGTTTTTTCTATTGTCTTATTACATTATTGCCTTCAGCGTCCCTGCACCTTTCCCCGTCTCTTCTACGCACCCTTTGCTCTCCTCTTCATCCCCTTCTGCACACCCTTTGCCCTCTGCTTTATCCATACCCATCCTCATGCCCCTAACCCATCTGTTAACCCTATAATCCCCACCGCCTTTAACCGTTTAGGTGCCTACATGACTGGTATTTCTTACCTGCAGCATCACTTTGTAATGCTCCTCTGGTTTCCGAACCACACACATGTTACATCCCATGTTAGCTTGAAGAAGGTGCGGGTCTTTGATGGAAGGGGGCTGAATACCCCCCCAATCTTGTCTGATCTCCAGTCAAAGATGTCTATTCAATTCCCCCGTCTACTGGATCCAAATCTAATTGAGGGGGACCCAGATGAGAAGTATAACATCCGTTAATTATCCATCCAGAGAGGTCAGGTAATCCATGGCGGGTGAAGAGTGGTAGACATAGGGGAGGCTCGACATTGGGAGGATAAGACCAATAGCTGCCCCCCTCATCTTCCAGAAATGGGGTGCACCTTCTCCTCCCCTCCCCCCTATGAAGTAGTCTCTTCTCCAGGGCTGCCTTCCAATGCTACCCAAGAAAATGGGCTACCAGGGCATAAATACCTGTAGAAAATAAGGTTTCTTCTTCAGGGGTTGAGGAGCTGATCCTCCAGGAGGACAGCAGATCTACTAGATCTTCATGCTACCTCCAGGAACACACGTAGAAGGCACCTGTGCTCAATCAGGCTGCTGCAGAACGCATACACATGCGTCCTATCCTATGAGTATCTCCGAGCATCAGCATCGCTGGGAAGGAGGGAGGGAGAGAGAGAGAGCAGAAGAGGGAAGGGGGGAGTGAGAGGGAGGGAGAGCGGGAAAGGTAGCTAATAAATATGGATGGTCTTTGGTGTAACACTCAGAGCCAATCTGTTAGACAGGCACAAAAACTGCTGAGAGTATTTCATCAGCAGCTCGGAGCTCGGGCAATGTAAGACATGGAAGGAAGGGGGGTACAGGATGAAGGAATGTACGAAGGAGAGGTCAACAGACCATGGAGCTTAGGTGCAGCTGGAAGACAAGAGCCTCTAGTCTAGAAGCAAGGTCAAAAGCATCCTCACAAATGGACAGAGTTGTTTCCTGAACCTAGAGTGAAAGATTTGGTCCACTGCCCTATTCTTTCTTCTAAATACCCTGGCCAAGGTATCACCACTTTTTTGGTGCCCTTCTGGCATGTAGCACTAGTACTCGTGATCCCCCTCCAGCCCCCCGGACCCATTAAAGACGGTGATCCAGTGGGTTTATCAACGGAAAATACTTTTCTTTTTCGGTGAATGACTACAGAGGTGGTCCACATTCGCAGTGATGGTCTAATGGCGACCCCCTGATTTTTACCGTTTGACCGTTGTTGATTATGGCATACACTGAATTTCTCTTGGTCCGTAAAGGGGTATTCCGGTTTTATGAATCAGATGACCTATCCTGAGGATAGGTCATCGATTTCAGATTGGTGGAGGTCTAAATATCAGCACCCTCGCCGATCCGCTGTTTAAAGGAGCTGCAGCGCTAGTGCGAGAGCTGCTTTCTCTTCAGTGTTTATCTGCACGTTGTCTACAATTAGTTTTTATTAAAGGGGTTCTCTAGGACTAGAAAAAAAACATGTCTGCTTTCATCCAAAAACAGCACCACACCTGCCCTCAGGTTATACGTGGTAGTACAGCTCTGCCCCATTCACTTCAGTGGAGCTGAGCTGTAATTTCAGACACAACCCATGGACGGGTGTTGTGCTGTTTTTTGGAAGAAAGCGGCCATGTTTTTCCAGTCCTGGACAACCCCTTTAAATTTTCTTCCACTTAAAAGAAAAATATAAATTCATCAGAGAACTGGGGTGTTGCAGATTGTGTTCTGCGTTGCCTAGGAATGATTGACACACGCATATTGGGAAACTATGGGGTATTGTAAGATTTATGTATGACCCCAATCACAGATATGCCTGTGTGCAGGGTGTGGTATTTTTGAAGGGGTTACAAATAGGCATAGTCTTCAGACTGGCAGGGGACCGTCTCCTGGCTCCCATGCCAGTTTGAACGGGTTGCAGCACTCGTACAGTTTGAACGGGTTGTACAGACCCGTGGCCCAAGTTTTGTTAAACAGCGCTATCACCCACCATACTTCCCAAATCCCAACATTTGTATCACTATTGACTGGATATTATAAATTAACTATCATGGTGGGGAGTGGGGAAACTCCCCACCGTACAATGGGAAGCAGACGGGATAGCAACTAGGCCTGGAAGCTGGGATAAGGGAGCAGGTCACCTCCTAGAGCTTCCCTAATCCTCGCACTAACTCCTAACCGTATGAGCGGACCCAGATTGTAGAACGGCTCATACCCAGGAACCTCGGACCCTGAGTCACCCTGATAATCCCTGGAATAAGAGCAGGGGTGAGACGACCTGTTCTTCCAAGACACGGAATAACAGGAGTCTCAACCAGCCTAGATGCAAGGAAGGAAAAGGCAGTGAACAGCCACTGGATGGGCAGGTAAGAGTTCAGAAACACGCACTTACCTGACGCTGCAAAAAAACAATGACTGGACCCCATGCAACAGTACTGGAACCCATTCACCCAACAGGATACAGCACAAACAACCTACACAGGAATCCAGAAAACCAGTAACTGCCTGGAACCCCATGCGGACAGGATGCATGGCGGCCCCAGGCAGAGCTGCTCACTGACTTGTGGTTCCCCCTCCGGGGAACCTAGAGGCCCTCTTCTGAAGGCACAGACAGACAGGGGAATGTCTAGCAAACATTCTGGGCAACAGACACCACCAGACATGTAACAACAACTAGACATATAACACCAACCCAAACATAGACGACACCAAACATATAAACTGGGTCGGCAGAGAAGGTGACATCAAGGAGACATCGATGTCCCACTAGGTGGCCCTCAAGGACTGGGCAGATGTAACACCCAGGAAAGGAGCAAAGTTTCAGCACCAACAAAGGCTGGAGTACAACTGCCTCCTCCTGGAAGCCACAGGCTAATAAACCCCTAGTGGCCACACCCAGCCAGGTAGTTAACCCCTCACGCACCAGACATAGAATGAACAGGGAAAAAAGAAGCAGAAGAAGCACACATGTTGAACAAACAACACGTTGCCACAGGCAACAAGCATGCACAGCTATCGTGTTACGGTAAACAACACAGAGACCGTGACACTGCCGTGACATGAACGCCCACAAACCGTCAACAAATGCTCAATTTGGGGCCCATTTACTTACATACTGCCACTTGAAGACCCATTTACCAGGGTAATCCCACATCAAACAGGGCATTTCAGAGGCATACTGTCCACTAGGCCACCATGCTGTCCATATTATTGCAGCCCAAGCAGGTGGATCAACCATATAATGGAATTTTCCTTTAGATTGTCCCACAAAAATATTCTACAGTTTTCAAACCAGCACCTGGATCTGAATACTTTTGTAATTACATGTAATTACAAATGCAATATAGCCAGTGAGATAGTCAATAAAATCTGTATAGTGCCACCTGCTGTTTGCTCTTTATCTCTGTCCACCTCACCAAGGTAGACAGACATGCATGCTCAGTTCTATCCTTCAACTGCCACCAGCTGCAGTAGAAAGGATACGCCCTCTAAGCTGTGATAGATAGAGAACTGCAGCAGAAAGGACACACCCTCTGAGCTGCCAGCTTGATACAAATCTAGCAGAACAATTGGAGCAATGAATGGAGAGATCTCTGGATCCATGTGAGGTACAGAGTTGGTTCTAGCTTTGTTAGAAAAAGATGGTCCTGTACTATATGATGTCTGGTTTTAATTTTTTTAAATTTTTATATTATTCATGGGATAGCCCCTTTAATATTTTTATAGTCCATTGTTCTGCTTTATATTGGATGTGCACCATGTTAGTCTATGAACCTAGAAGTGATAGGGCGTGTTGGTTGCCCTCCACACGTATTACTACTGTCCACCTATTTTCTGTTGGTTCATGATGTTCCCATACAAAAGTCCTGCATGAACATCAATTAAACTCTGTAATAGGCTAATATTATGCGTATTGGTCGTCAGCGAGGTCGTCCACCACAGTTAGCCCTTTCCTCCAGATTCCTTTGCATTATTTAGTAACCCTCCGCAGGATGCTTCAAGTTAAGTGATGTCCTGCGGGTCCCCTCTCTGGTTGGATGGAGATGTCTGTTTGTCAGTCTGGAGTATGGGGGCTGTGCTGTGATGGGTATTTAATGTACCGTGCAGACATCTTCATTCTGTTAGACCAATGAGCAGGGGACGAGGACACTAGTCTTATGTTCTTTATACTCCGCTATTGTCTTCTCTTTTATTGCTTCCTCTTGTATCCACCATGTATTGCTTGCAGGTCTTTTGATTTGACTGACGCTTGTGCCCTATGCTAGGAGGTGTAGGCTCAACTCAATTGCTTGAGTAACAATTCCATAATATAATAGTGTTATCGGTATAGTCCCTTCAGGAACTGCAGTGAATTACATAGTTCTCATCATTGTCCTCTGAATCTGCAGCAGAATACAGGCCACTGTGTATGTCAGCCTGTATTCTGTATGCAAATACTGCACATGGACTACGGAAAATGATAGAATGAACATCTTGTACATTACAAACTACAGCAAAATATTCACTCAAGTTGCACTGGGCAATAACATTCCACAAAGGTCTAATTATTGTTCATAGATAGATAGATAGATAGATAGATAGAAGATAGATAGATAGATAGATATGAGATAGATAGATAGATAGATAGATAGATAGATAGATATGAGATAGATAGATAGATATGAGATAGATAGATAGATAGATAGATAGATAGATAGATAGATAGATAGGAGATAGATAGATAGATAGATAGGAGATAGATAGATAGATAGATAGATATTAGATAGATAGATAGATAGATAGATAGATAGATATTAGATAGATAGATATGAGATAGATAGATAGATAGATAGATAGATAGATATGATAGAAAGATAGATATGTGATAGTAAGATGGATACAGTGCCTTGCAAAAGTATTGACCCCCCTTGACTTTTTTCGTATTTTGGTGCCTCACAACCTGGAATGAACATGGATTGTTTCAGGATTTGCATCATTTAATTCACAGAACATGCCCACAACTTTGAAGATGTTTTTTTTTTTTTTGATTGTGAAGCCAACAACAAATAGGACAAAATAACAGGAAATGTCAATGTGCGTAACTATTCACCCCTAAAGTCAATACTTTGTAGAGCCACCTTTTGCGGCAATCACAGCTCCAAGTCGCTTTGGATAAGTCTCTATGAGCAGTCGCCACATCTTACCACTGGGATTTTTGCCCATTCCTCGTTGCAAAACTGCTCCAGCTCCTTCAAGTTGGATGGTTTGTGCTTGTGAACAGCAATCTTTAAGTCTGACCACAGATTTTCTATTGGATTGAGATCTGGGCTGTGACTCGGCCATTCCAATACATTTCCATGTTTCCCCTTAAACCAGTCAAGTCTTGCTTTAGCAGTGTGTTTGGGGTCATTGTCCTGCTGGAAGGTGGACCTCCGTCCTAGCCTCAAATCACGCACAGAGTGGGACAGGTTTTGCTCCAGAATATCCCTGTATTTAGCACCATCCATCTTTCCCTCAACTCTGACCAGTTTCCCAGTTCCGGCTGCTAAATAACATCCCCCCAGCATGATGCTGCCACCACCATGTCTCATTGTGGGATGGTGTTTTTTGGGTGATGTGATTAGTTGGGTTTGTGCCAGACATAGCATTTTCTTTGATGGCCAAAAAGTTCAATTTTAGTCTCACCAGACCAGAGCACCTTCCTCCATACATTTTGGGAGTCTCCCACATGCCTTTTTGCAAACTTACAACAAACCTTTTTGTTTTTAGCTGAAAGTAATGACTTTCTTCTGGCCACTCTGCCATAAAGCCCAACTCTATGGAGCGTACGGCTTATTGTCGTCCTATGTACAGATACTCCAGTCTCTGCTGTGGAACTCTGCAGCTCCTCCAGGGTTACCTTAGGTCTCTGTGCTGCCTCTCTGATTAATGCCCTCCTTGCCCGATCCGTGAATTTTGGTGGGCGGCCATCTCTTGGCAGGTTTGCTGTTGTGCCATGTTCTTTCCATTTGGTTATGATAGATTTGATTGTGCTCCTGGGGATCATCAAAGATTTGGATATTTTTTTTTATACCCTAACCCTGACTTCTCAACAACATTGTCCCTTACTTGTTTGGAGAGTTCCTTGGTCTTCATGGCAGTGTTTGGTTAGTGATGCCTCTTTCTTAGGTGTTGCAGCCTCTGGGGCCTTTCAAAAAAGGTGTGTATATGTAATGACAGATCATGTGACACTTAGATTGCACACAGGTGGACATCATTTCACTAATTATGTGACTTCTGAAGGCAATTGGCTGCACCAGAGCTTTTTATGGGCTTCCTAACAAAGGGGGTGAATACATACGCACATGACAATTTTCTGTTTTCTATTTCTAAACAATAATTTTATCTATATATTTTTTCTCATTTCACTTCACCAACTTAGACTATTGTGTTCTGATCCATCACATAAAATTCAGATTAGCAAAACATTGAACTTAAGTCTGTAATGTAACAAAATACGAAAAAAAGTCAAGGGGGTAAATACTTTTGCAAAGCACCGTAGATAGATATGAGATAGATATGATATAGATAGATATGTCCTTGTAGTAATAGTAGCAACACTTTAGGCCTGGCACAAAGCAGAGACCCTAACTAGCTAACTACAGGCCTGGTCTCAGTCTCTAGGCGCCAACTCTGCAATGAGGTGCGTGCAGGATCTTACCGACTCGGGTCTGGTCTTCATCCGCTGAACTGAACAACCAGTGCCTCCAGCAAACATGAGGTCCCGCAGGGTATGCAGCTTTGTTCCTCAGCTCTTATCAGCCTTCCTGGAAACAGTCCTTCTTTCCCTGGACAGGATCTGGGTCTTAAACAACGATCAGCTTCACTCAGCTGCAGCTGTGGTCACTGGAAGTCCTCTCACTCCTGGATCCAACAGATTCTCTGCTCCCACACAGCTCCTCAGACTCAGCTCAGCTTCTAAGATGGCTGCTGTCTCCTTTCTAGCAGATTCTCAAACCACACCTTCTTTAGAATATTCAAATATCTGCAGTCTGTTAGCTGTGTTTAAGAAACAGCGGCATCTTGTGGCCAAACAGCAGAATGTCAGTCAAAACATTTAATTTAATCCACACGAACAGTGTTCAAACAATGAGAGCTGTTTTCCATCTCATAGACAGATAGATAGATAAACGATAGATAGATAGATAGATAGATAGAAATGAGATATGCACACACTCATTGCTGAAGTATCTTACTCTAGTTCTGTAGTAACATGTAAAAAGCCAGACCTTCTCCAGCAGATAACACAGGATTTTCTGAGCGCCTGGCTCCATGTTGAGGACACGCCATCTCACTTGCTCTGGTCGGGATCCCTTGTGGCCTCTCACTCAGTGCCAGTCTGTAACATGGTATGTCTGGCACGGTAAGCTCTGTGATTACATAGGGGGTAGAGCAGCTGGTACAGAGACCCGTTAATGTGGAAATCACACAGAACATTACTCTAAAATGTTTAAAGGGAAACTGACCCTATTTTTCCCAAAATATTTTAGCACAACGAGGTCAGTTGTACTTTCTGTAGCCATTTTCTCGTATTATCGTGCCAGTATGTTATGCTTGTGCTATGTTTTTATTACTTGCACATATTCTAAATTATTTTTTATGTTTTTTTATGCTTTACTCAGTGTAGTTTTGCAATGTTTACCAGGGATGATGAGGCTCGAACAAAGATAAGATGTAAAAATACCTAAGATTTATGTCTCTCGTGGTCCTTGACATATCACTTCTAACTGCGGTGTCACATTTTCCTCTCTGTGTATGGGGCTTAGCTTTGTACTATGCCCACTAACGTGTGTTCCGACGGGTAATTGTTATACAGCGGACTAACTTACTGGCCGTGGAGTCATGGAGATAGCAAAGTTACCAACCATTTAGCTGGTAAATTTGGGGCATCTAAGCCCCGCCCCACCCAAAAACCTATTGGGGGCACTAGAGGGGGCTTTATAAGTACTGGGGCACTAAAGGGGACATTATAGCTAGGGGGCACTTAGCAGTTATTATAACTACTAGGTGCACTACATGGGGCGATATAACTATGGGTGCAGTACGGGTGGCATTATAACTAATGTGGGCACCATAGGGTGGCATTATTAATACCGGAGAACTAGTGGGGAGGGCATTATAACTAAGTACTGGGGGCACTATTACTAAGGAAGGCGCTCTGGGAGAGGATTAGATACACATCTCAGAAGTCCCATAGCAGTGAATGAAGAGGATACTGTGCATGTGCGGGGCCTGTGCCAGAGGTGGGACCTGTACCTCTCTGACATTTATAGGATATCTTAGCGGTATGCCATAAATGTCCCAGATGGGAATATCCCTTTGGTAAATTTTCCCTTTGGATTTCATTGATCACCCATACTTCAAGGGTTCAGCCCTGTACCCGTTCAATACACCCCTAGGATATCTATAGAAAATAGGGTTGCAGGACAAATGGCGTAATTTAATATTTAAAAAATAAAACATAAGTCTTTTTTTGAAAGAAACACACACAAAAACCTTTATTTATTATAAAATAGTCTTGGATTTCTGTGGCTCTGGCCCCTTAAGAGAGGTGTAGGTTTCCTTCTTCACTTTCTCCTGGGATTCTTCCAATGGAGGAGGTTCTCGGGGCACAGATAGGGTCACACACAGCTCTCACATTGTATGGAAGAGAAAGAAAATAAAGATCAGCAAAACAATTCCCAAACACAGGACAAACGCAGCCAAACTTACCCGATCTGGTCCTGTGCTGCTCGTCAGAGGCCCCGTAATGGTGACAGCCAGCCCTGGAGACTGAGGCTGAGGTCAGTGCGTCACCTCCATTTATACCCACCCCCAAATGTCATTATGGCATCATTAGTAAGTCTCCCAGGATTCCAATAATGACATCCCAAGTAGGGTCTCACCATGAGAGCGGACATATTGAATGTAGTAAGGTCCAGGCTACAGATAATGGGTTAGCACTTCATCATTTGGGCCGATTACTTTATAAAATCCCTACTTAGAATTCCCAAATGCGCTGATTTCCAGAAACTTTGCAAATTTTGGGAAGCGCCAATAAAACTTACATTAACCTGGCTTCAACATTCTGACACTGCTTCCCCTGCTGCCTTATCCTATGGTGGACTGTATTTCTCCAATACACCTAGACCTGATGACAGGCATGGTGAAGGAGTAGGCATACTACTTTCTCCACAGTGCATGTTTCAGGTCATTTCCTCTGTACCCTCTCTCACATTCCCCTCTTTTGAGATCCATACCATCAGACTTTTTTGCTTATTCCCTCTGCAGCTGCTGCTGTCAATTGTCCCACAGGCTCCCCCCACCAATTCTTGGATCACCTTGCTGCTTGGCCACTTCACTTCCTATCTTCTGAATCACCAACTCTCATTATGGGTGATTTTAATATCCCCATTGATAATCCTACTCCCCATCAGCCTCTCACTTTCTTTCTACAACCTCTTCTCTTGGCCTCTCACCTTACTTCCTCTGCCACGCACGAACAGGGCAATACACTAGATCTGGTCTTCTTCCGTCACTGCTCAGTCTCAGACTTTTTGACCACAATCTTCTTTCCTTTAGTATAAAGACCTCTGAATCTTCTCATGACATTCCTACTTTTCACACATATAGAAACCTACATGTAGCTCTTGCCTCAATCTCTTTTCTCTCCTCTCCGGAAATGGCTGCCAATCATTGCAACCATACTCTCAAAACCACCCTGGAAGAAGCAGCTCCAATCTCAATCCGACCCTTCTGACACAGAACCAACCCTGGCACACAGCTGAAACACAATGCTCCAAAAGTGCAGAATGCTTATGGAGGAAATCATGAACATCAGCAGAGTTGTTCCATTATAAATTTTTGCTTGAAACCTACAATTAGGCCCTCAACATTGCCAAACAGAACCACTTAACATCGCTCATCTCGTCACTCTCATATAAACCAAAATGACTCTTTGACACTTTTCATTCCCTTTTAAGCCTTAAAGTTCACATGCCCTCAGTGACCTCTGCACTGATGACCTGGCCACTTTCTTCAGAGACAAGATTGGCAACATCCGGCAAGAAATATTCTCGCAGTCCCCAACCAATTTCGTTCCTCCTCCCTCCCACACTTCCGTGTGCTGCTGTTACGGCAGTCGGTAGGGAAGACACGGACAGTGAGCCATAACTGGAACCCCGTCTGCTTTCCCTGCCTACTTGCAGTGCAAGCCCTAGGTGGCATGTCCTCAACTGGTCGACGTTCCCTACCCTACTAAAGTGCAAGACTGACGAAACACAGAGACAAAACCACACAAAAGCAGAGTTGTACAGGAATGGGTCGGAACCAGGAGGACGATACAGTACAATCTTAAGAGACAATGGGTAGTCAAATAGCCAAGCCCAGATCAGACAGTGCATCTGACCGAGTGCGACCATACCGAAGCCAGAGACCGCAGTGTTGGAGTCTGTACAGGTAAGTTTGTGACATCTCTATCCTGTTTCAAACCTATAACAGATGAAGAAGTCTCCAGGCTTCTTTCTTCTTCTCAAACCACCACCTGCAGCAGTGATTCTACTCCCTCACACCTTCTCCAGTTCCTGTCCTCAGCTGTCATTACTCACCTCACTACAATATTTAAAGTCTCTCTCTCTTTTGGTATATTTCGGTCCTCTTTCAAACAATCTGTTAGAACCCCACTACTAAAAAAAAATCTCGTGACCAGACCTGTGCTGCTAACTACTAACTTGTTTCTAACCTTTCCTTCATCTCTGGAACGTTTAGTCTACTCTCCCTTAATAACCTCTCTCTCTGCAAACTCTCTTCTTGACCCCTTACAATCTGGCTTTCACCCTCTTCACTCTACAGAAACTACCCTTAATAAAGTGTCTAACAATCTCCTGCCAGCAAAAAGGAACACCAACTATTCTCTACTGATTCTGCTGGTTCTCTCTGCAGCGTTTGATACGGTATACCACAAACTCCTCCTCACCACTCTGCACTCACATGGCCTTAAAGGGGTTGTCTCACTTCAACAAATAGCATTTATTATGTAGAGGAAGTTAATACAAGGCACTTACTAATATATTGTTATTGTCCATATTGTTTCCTTTGCTGGATGGATTTATTTTTCCATCAAATTATACACTGCTCGCTTCCATGGGTATGACCCCCCTGCAATCCATCAGTGGTGGTCGTGTTTGAACACTATAGGAAAAATATCAGCATATTTGGTGTCCGGGACCATAAGAGAGTACATGGGCTGGTGAAAGAAGGGGTTAAAATAAACCATTACTCATCTCTGCTCACCCCCCACTGCTGCTGTTCCGAGGCTGCTCTGACCTCCACTTCTCTTCACTTCCTGGTCTGGGCTCAGTATGTAGAAATATAAATATAGGCCTGCTCAGCCAATCACAGACTGAGTTAGGTCACCAGTACAGCCAGTGATTGGCTAAGCTGTCCTTTCTTTGCATTTCTGGGACCAGGAAGTGAAGACCAGTGAGGACCAGAGTAATGTCAGAATATAGGGAATTGCAATGGGAAAGGGAAATGATTCTTTTTGAATTTTTAACCCTTGCCAATACATGTTATTTAAGAAAAAAAGCCATCCCTGGAAAACCTCTTTAATCTTGGCATTAATCTGCAGACATGGGCAGTAGTCTACATTCTGGCAGCTGTGCTTTTGTCCTGGCTGCAGCTTGGCATCTTTCAATTGGCTGCCCTGTATAAACAAAAGCCCACCAGTCAGTCCATAGAAAGCTGATTTTTATTACAATAAACTGTGGAATTATTAGAGTCATGGTCACTGTACTTTCAACATACTTGGCATAAATCAATAAGGTTAATCTAAAAAACTTTGTAATATTGTATCAGAAAAAAATGCCTCTTTCTCCCTCCTCCCTCTCCTAAACTCACAACCATTCACCTCACTGTAATGTGCTCCTTGTTCCTTGGCTGCTGCTAAATGAATGCAAGAAGATTAAGAAGCAGATTCTCATCTACTTTCTGTGTGGAGTAAATAGCAGCTCTACTCTACCCACCGTCTCTGGAAGAACTGCAAGATGTGGGGAAAACTGCTAAGAATGTCATAAAGTGGTCAAAAACAGTGTTATCCCTAATGAATACACTGTACTACTGATTAATGCAAATTTTGTTGAAAGGTTGGGTACACTTTAAAAATCTGATTACATGCTGCCCATAGAGGTCAATGGAAAAGAAGGGGCTAGGAAGAGTTAGCTGCTAGAGGGAGAAAGAGGCATTTTCTCTGATAAGATATATTACAGAGTTTTTTTATATTCATCTGTACTGTTGATTTATGTAATGTTTGTTTTAAGTTCAGTGACTATTGAAGTCAATTGAATTAGGTACAACCTGCTATTTATTTTTAGGCTACCAAAAGGTACTGTACACATGACAAGGTCATCTGAGGAGTTCAGCAGGTAATGAAATGCAGCAGTTAGGAAAGTGCAACTTTTTGGGGGACTGTGGGAACAATTTTAGGACTTTCTGTGTGTTCCCTTGAGTGCGGTAAGGTGATGATAAGGGTTCTTAGTGTGGTGGACATGAGTTCTGAAGATGCTATGAGAGAAGGGATGCTTCTGGTCATATGCTTCTAGGAACCCATACATTCTAGTCATAATAATTTACTTTTTATCTTGATTTTATGATGTCACATCAGTGGTCAGTCACTACAAATCCACTTTCTGTCTCCTCAGAGGCAGTAGTTGACACATTGTTTCTCCCTCGTGACATTGTACTAGAGCTCTGCTTATTCTGATTGGCTGCTCTTAGTAAGCAGAAGCTCTTCATCTAGAAGTCAGTGCATAGGTTGCTGACTTCTGTTCCGGCATTGAAGCAGACAGTAATAGAAGATTATTGACTGAGGCAAGTAAAGTGGATCTGGTTTTCTACTGTACTTTGACACTGACTTTTATCCTGTAAGCCTCAATCTTTTATCCTAGTATTATAATTTGTTATAATGCCTTTGGGCTTTTCTCTTGTATTGTACTTGAGGTGTCCCCATATATGTCCCCATAATCCCCAGTGTCACTTCAACAAATCACTTCCAAAGGCCCAATCCCCCCCATTCCTTGGGATACAAGAACATTCGGAACTCCTTGATTGCGCTCCATTCATCCCAATTATGATTCATCCTGCTTATACAAAGCGATAGGACTACAGAGTAAAGCTGGAGGCATCTGAAAGCTTGGGAAAAACCATAGGCTTGTTCATTGCCATTGGCACAATCAATAACTTGAAGGCAGTGAGTGCATAAAACGTGAGGCGTGATGCATTTAATGAGAAGGATTTGATAAACTCCGAACTTGGGTCAAGCATCTCGGTCTGCAGGACTTAACAAGGATTTGTGGGCTTTAAGCCAAGTAAAAATTATATGGCCAGTTCCAGACTCCAGGGAACCGACAAGGAAGTGGATCAAAAAATTACATCTGCCTGCTCCGTCAATGTAGAAGAAAATCTATAAATATAAAATTTGGACAAGACATTCCTGGAAACGTAGTTGTTATGGAGAAATATCAATTCTGAGAAATTATTAGAGTAATGAGCATCCCAGGGAATTACTAAAATAACAAATGCTTAAATTGGTTGTACCAAGGTATAAACTTATCCCCTATTTACGTATATCTGAGCAGTGGGGGGTCTGACTGACCGCTTAAGCATCTCACTAAGTATGTGACTGGTGGCATGAGTCTCCCCAGGGAGATAAGTTCTGTATCGGGATATGGAGTTTGCTGTAGGGAATCCAGAGTGATCAGGACAGGTAGCGAGGTGAAAGAATATTCTGGGTCAGGAACCAGAAATATCTTAACAGGAATGTCTTAACAGGACACCGGGACCACAATGGACCTGTAGGTCAAAGGATTCTGTAAAGACCCTAAAGGAATTTGGTCAGCTGTACATTGGTTGACTAATTGAACTAGACGACAGGGGACAAGGTAGAAGAGACCAGGTAGCGGGGAAATGGCAGAACCCAATGACCCAAAGGAACAGCACTGGAGGAATGGCAGAAGCACCGGACAGGGAGAGTACAAGATGGTGGAGAAGAGGAGAGTGGGATAGTAGTTCCAAGGAGAGCTGGGCATGACATTGAGCAAGGTGAGGAGAAGGAAGATAAGGATAATGCCTGTACAAAAATTCCTAACATTTATAAGGTTGTCGTTTTCTCCTCTGACTTACAGAGTCGATCCTGAATTGGGACATCCATACGACATAATAGGACAGGGGTCAGCAACCTCCGGCACTCCAGCTGCTGTGAAACTACAACTCCCAGCATGCACATTTGCTCAGCTAGTCTTATAACTCTCATAGAAGTAAATGGGGGATTCTGGGAGTTGTAGTTTCAGAACAGCTGGAGTGCCGGATGTTGCTGATCTCTGTAACATCTGTAATATCATGTGTTTAACTGAGCATTGCTTTACGTCATAAAGTGTGCATTTTTAGCTTAAAACATGTCTATAATTTTATTGCTATTCAAAATAGGACTAAACTTTTGCAACAAATAATTTGTTTAATTCAATTTATCTCTATTGTTAAAGGATAAAATAGCAATAAGTTAGTTGATAAAATTCT
Source organism: Bufo gargarizans (assembly GCF_014858855.1). NCBI lineage: Eukaryota > Metazoa > Chordata > Amphibia > Anura > Bufonidae > Bufo > Bufo gargarizans. The sequence goes on along the minus strand of NC_058088.1, from coordinate 171,057,316 downwards.
GACTGCCTGGAGCCAACACTAGGTGGAGCTCAATAATAGTAATACACAAAGTTGGGTAGATTGACCGCTCAGGAGCCTGATCCCAACACTCCTCTTCTGAAAATCCTGCATTCACCAACGCCACGTCCTTTACAAGGTTTCAAGTCTGAACTATGAACAGGATGTCACTTCCAAAGCCCAGGACAGGGGAAATGCTGTGGACGTGGCCATTTCACCACCTGGCACATGTGCAACCTCCTGAAGCCAGCTCACCCGTTCATGCACCATGTAGAGGGTTAGCTATGTCCCTGTCCACAGAACCTGCCTAGTCCTGGTCTGTGGAAGTGACTATTTGTCCATAGCCCAAACTGGAAAATTTTGAAATGACACATCAGTGGAACATCAATGGATGCAGAATTTTCAGAAGAGGAGCATCACTGGACCAGATTCCCAAGCAGCAGGCCCACACAACTTTGTGACATTAAGTATATTAGATACTTTCTTCTGCAGGTTAGATATGAGTAAGGTGGGTTTGTGAGGCTCAATGGGTTCTGGAAAACCCCTTTAATGGGAGAAACATACATTTTCAATAGGCTCCCCCTAGTGGTGGCTGCTGATGGCTAGAATTCGCTGCACAGTAGGAAGGGAACTACTGAAATGTGTGGATGATCATGAGGAAGCCATGGCACATCCATTGTTTGACTATTTGGTGGACTTTTTAAGAGAAAGCCCCACGTATGAAGCAACAGTATGGGACTCCAGAATAATTTTATTGATTATAACAGACATTTGGAAAAGTTCTACCACATTATATCTGGGGATCCTTGTTCTTAATGCTTTAGGAAATGCATCATATGATTTAGAATATGGCTCCCAGAGGTCTGTCACCAATGTCACCCATTTACACAGTTTAAGAAGTATGTGAATTAAGAAAAAGTATAATTTTTTTCAGAAACAGCACCACTATTGTCATGGGACTATGCCTGGTATTGCAGTCAAACCCTGTTCAAGTGAATAGCAGACTCTTTTTTTAATCCCGTACAAACTTTTGAATGTCATCTGATATAAACAGTCCTGGTGTCGACATCTAACGCAGCGCATTGTGATTGGGACAGAACAGTCCTCACTGTTAATAGCAGTATCCTCTTGGTCACAGTTGTTCATCTTCACAATAGCGTCAATTGACGATACACCAGGAAATGCACCACAAGACCATCTGGCAATAGGCTCCCCCTAGTGGTGGCTGCAGATGCTAGAGTTTGCTGTACTGTAGGAAGGGAAGGAAGTATTGTTTCTTAAATTCTCATAGAAATATGAATATACTGTATCATTTGTGAATTACCAGGTGGCCACTAAGAGGTCTCTTGATTTGGACAAGATTAGCATTTTTACGGTTAATAAATGTGCCGCTAAATCCATTAATGAATTGTACTTTGACTCTGGAATTGAGCTCATCGTAGTAAGATTACAGTATTAAAGGGGTTGTCCCATTAAAAATATTCTACAGTTTTCAAACCAGCTCCTGGATCTGAATACTTTTGTAATTGCATGTAATTAAAAATGTAGCATAGCCACTAAGTTATTCAATAAAATGTACCTCAGGGGGCTAAGGGGCCACCTGCTGTTTGTCTTTTAATTTCTCTGACCTGCTCACTGGGATGGCCGCACATGCTCTGTTCCATCCTTCAACTGCCTCCTGAGCTGTGATAGGCAGAGCATGGACACGCCCCCTGAGCTGTGATAGGGAGAGCATGGACACGCCCCCTTATTTGCAGCAGAAAAGACACTCGCCACTAAGCTGTCAGCCTGATATAAATCTAGCAGAGCAGTGAATGGGGAGATCTCTGGATCCATGTGAGGTGCAGGGCTGGTTCTAGCTTTGTTAGAAAGACGTTGTCATGTACTATATGATGTCTGATTTTATTTTTTACATTAGTCATGGTATAACCGCTTTAAACAAAGTTTAATCGCTGAGAAGAGTGCATTTAGTTTATAAGTGATGTGTCATTTGTGACGCACTATTATACTGAGGACACCTGCAGGGTTGCGGTGGAGTATTTTAAAACTGATTGACTGATTTAGAAACCCCATTTCCCAACACCCTATTACATAACTCTGAGTTAACAGAGAAAACTCTCTGGTTCAAGTCTACCATCAATATCTGGAGTGGAGAGGGGCTAAAAACAGTAGCTCTGTCTCCAGAGGACCCAGCAAGTCTGTGTATTACATGGAGGACTCACTGATAGAGTTGAGCGAACACCTGGATGTTCGGGTTCGAGAAGTTCGGCCGAACTTCCCGGAAATGTTCGGGTTCGGGATCCGAACCCGACCCGAACTTCGTCCCGAACCCGAACCCCATTGAAGTCAATGGGGACCCAAACTTTTCGGCACTAAAAAGGCTGTAAAACAGCCCAGGAAAGAGCTAGAGGGCTGCAAAAGGCAGCAACATGTGGATAGGGAAATGAATTAAAATAAAAATAAAAAAATAAAAAATTAACCAATATCAATTGGAGAGAGGTCCCATAGCAGAGAATCTGGCTTCACGTCAGCCACCACTGTAACAGTCCATTGTCAGATATTTAGTCCCAGGCACCCAGGCAGAGGAGAGAGGTCCCGTAACAGAGAATCTGGCTTCATGTCAGCAGAGAATCAGTCTGCATGTCATAGCAGAGAATCAGGCTTCACGTCAGCCAAAACTGGAACAGTCCATTGTCAGATATTTAGGCCCAGCACCTAGGCAGAGGAGAGAGGTCCCTTAACAGAGAATCTGGCTTCATGTCAGCAGAGAATCAGTCTGCATGTCATAGCAGAGAATCAGGCTTCACATCAGCCACCACTGTAACAGTCCATTGTCATATATTTAGGCCCAGCACCCAGGCAGAGGAGAGAGGTCCCGTAACAGAGAATCTGGCTTCATGTCAGCAGAGAATCAGTCTGCATGTCATAGCAGAGAATCTGGCTTCACGTCAGCCACCACTGCAACAGTCCATTGTCATATATTTAGGCCCAGCACCCAGGCAGAGGAGAGAGGTCCCATAACAGAGAATCTGGCTTCATGTCAGCAGAGAATCAGTCTGCATGTCATAGCAGAGAATCAGGCTTCACGTCAGCCACCACTGTAACAGTCCATTGTCATATATTTAGGCCCAGGCACCCAGACAGAGGAGAGAGGTCCCGTAACAGAGAATCTGGCTTCATGTCAGCAGAGAATCAGTCTTCATGTCATAGCATAGAATCAGGCTTCACGTCAGCCACCACTGTAACAGTCCATTGTCATATATTTAGGCCCAGGCACCCAGCCAGAGGAGAGAGGTCCCATAACAGAGAATCTGGCTTCATGTCAGCAGAGAATCAGTCTGCATGTCATAGCAGAGAATCAGGCTTCACGTCACCCACCACTGGAACAGTCCATTGTCATATATTTAGGCCCAGGCACCCAGGCAGAGGAGAGAGGTCCCGTAACAGAGAATCTGGCTTCATGTCAGCAGAGAATCAGTCTGCATGTCATAGCAGAGAATCAGGCTTCACGTCACCCACCACTGGAACAGTCCATTGTCATATATTTAGGCCCAGGCACCCAGGCAGAGGAGAGAGGTCCCGTAACAGAGAATCTGGCTTCATGTCAGCAGAGAATCAGTCTGCATGTCATAGCAAAGAATCAGGCTTCACGTCAGCCACCACTGTAACAGTCCATTGTCATATATTTAGGCCCAGGCACCCAGGCAGAGGAGAGAGGTCCCGTAACAGAGAATCTGGCTTCATGTCAGCAGAGAATCAGTCTGCATGTCATAGCAAAGAATCAGGCTTCACGTCAGCCACCACTGTAACAGTCCATTGTCATATATTTAGGCCCAGGCACCCAGGCAGAGGAGAGAGGTCCCATAACAGAGAATCTGGCTTCATGTCAGCAGAGAATCAGTCTGCATGTCATAGCAGAGAATCAGGCTTCACGTCAGCCACCACTGTAACAGTCCATTGTCATATATTTAGGCCCAGGCACCCAGGCAGAGGAGAGAGGTCCCATAACAGAGAATCTGGCTTCATGTCAGCAGAGAATCAGTCTGCATGTCATAGCAGAGAATCAGGCTTCACGTCAGCCACCACTGTAACAGTCCATTGTCATATATTTAGGCCCAGGCACTCAGGCAGAGGAGAGAGGTCCCGTAACAGAGAATCTGGCTTCATGTCAGCAGAGAATCAGTCTGCATGTCATAGCAGAGAATCAGGCTTCACGTCACCCAACATTGGAACAGTCCATTGTCATATATTTAGGCCCTGGCACCCAGACAGAGGAGAGGTTCATTCAACTTTGGGTTGCCTTGCAATATAATGGTAAAATGAAAATAAAAATAGGATTGAATAAGGAAGTGGAGTACAATAATATATGGTTAAGGGGAGGTAGTTAATGTCTAATCTGGACAAGGGACGGACAGGTCCTGTGGGATCCATGCCTGGTTCATTTTTATGAACGTCAGCTTGTCCACATTGTCCACTGCGTTTGTCTGTAATGACGCCTCCTGCCGTGCTGAATACACGTTCAGACAAAACGCTGGCCGCCGGGCAGGCCAGCACCTCCAAGGCATAAAAGGCTAGCTCTGGCCACGTGGACAATTTAGAGACCCAGAAGTTGAATGGGGCCGAACCATCAGTCAGTACGTGGAGGGGTGTGCACACGTACTGTTCCACCATGTTAGTGAAATGTTGCCTCCTGCTAACACATTGCGTATCAGGTGGTGGTGCAGTTAGCTGTGGCGTGTTGACAAAAGTTTTCCACATCTCTGCCATGCTAACCCTGCCCTCAAAGGAGCTGGCATTGACACAGCTGCCTTGGCGACCTCTTGCTCCTCCTCTGCCTTGGCCTTGGGCTTCCACTTGTTCCCCTGTGACATTTGGGAATGCTCTCAGTAGCGCGTCTACCAACGTGCGCTTGTACTCGCGCATCTTCCTATCACGCTCCAGTGCAGGAAGTAAGGTGGGCACATTGTCTTTGTAGCGTGGATCCAGCAGGGTGGCAACCCAGTAGTCCGCACACGTTAAAATGTGGGCAACTCTGCTGTCGTTGCGCAGGCAGTGCAGCATGTAGTCGCCCATGTGTGCCAGGCTGCCCAGGGGTAAGGACAAGCTGTCCTCTGTGGGAGGCGTATCGTCATCGTCCTGCGTTTCCCCCCAGCCATGCACCAGTGATGGGCCCGAGCTGTGTTGGGTGCCACCCCGCTGTGACCATGCTTCATCCTCATCCTCCTCCACCTCATCCTCGTCCTCCTCGTCCTCCAGTAGTGGGCCCTGGCTGGCCACATTTGTACCTGGCCTCTGCTGTTGCAAAAAACCTCCCTCTGAGTCACTTCGAAGAGACTGGCCTGAAAGTGCTAAAAATGACCCCTCTTCCTCCTCCTTCTCCTCCTCCTGGGCCACCTCCTCTTCCATCATCGCCCTAAGTGTTTTCTCAAGGAGACATAGAAGTGGTATTGTAACGCTGATAACGGCGTCATCGCCACTGGCCATGTTGGTGGAGTACTCGAAACAGCGCAACAGGGCACACAGGTCTCGCATGGAGGCCCAGTCATTGGTGGTGAAGTGGTGCTGTTCTGTAGTGCGACTGACCCGTGCGTGCTGCAGCTGAAACTCCACTATGGCCTGCTGCTGCTCGCACAGTCTGTCCAGCATGTGCAAGGTGGAGTTCCACCTGGTGGGCACGTCGCATATGAGGCGGTGAGCGGGAAGGCCGAAGTTACGCTGTAGCGCAGACAGGCGAGCAGCGGCAGGATGTGAACGCCGGAAGCGCGAACAGACGGCCCGCACTTTATGCAGCAGCTCTGACATGTCGGGGTAGTTGTGAATGAACTTCTGCACCACCAAATTCAGCACATGCGCCAAGCAAGGGATGTGCGTCAAACCGGCTAGTCCCAGAGCTGCAACGAGATTTCGCCCATTATCGCATACCACCAGGCCGGGCTTGAGGCTCACCGGCAGCAACCACTCGTCGGTCTGTTGTTCTATACCCCGCCACAACTCCTGTGCGGTGTGGGGCCTGTCCCCCAAACATATGAGTTTCAGAATGGCCTGCTGACGTTTACCCCGGGCTGTGCTGAAGTTGGTGGTGAAGGTGTGTGGCTGACTGGATGAGCAGGTGGAAGAAGAGGAGGAGGAAGCTGAGTAGGAGGAGGTGGCAACAGGAGGCAAAGAATGTTGCCCTGCGATCCTTGGCGGCGGAAGGACGTGCGCCAAACAGCTCTCCGCCTGGGGCCCAGCTGCCACTACATTTACCCAGTGTGCAGTTAGGGAGATATAGCGTCCCTGGCCGTGCTTACTGGTCCACGTATTTGTGGTTAGGTGGACCTTGCCACAGATGGCGTTGCGCAGTGCACACTTGATTTTATCGGATACTTGGTTGTGCAGGGAAGGCACGGCTCTCTTGGAGAAGTAGTGCCGGCTGGGAACAACATACTGTGGGACAGCAAGCGACATGAGCTGTTTGAAGCTGTCTGTGTCCACCAGCCTGAATGACAGCATTTCATAGGCCAGTAGTTTAGAAATGCTGGCATTCAGGGCCAGGGATCGAGGGTTTGGCTAGGTGTAGGTGTTTGTGAGATGGAGAGCTGAACGCTGGCATGTGACATGGTTGAGATGCTTGGTGACGGAGGTGGTGGTGTTGGTGGTACATCCCCTGTTTGCTGGGCGGCAGGTGCCAACGTTCCTCCAGAGGCGGAGGAAGAGGCCGAGGTGGCAGCAGCAGAAGAGGCCGAGGCGGCAGCAGCAGAAGAGGTAGCAGGGGTAGCCTGAGGGACTTCCTTGTTTTTAAGGTGTTTACTCCACTGCAGTTCATGCTTTGCATGCAGGTGCCTGGTCATGCAGGTTGTGCTAAGGTTCAGAACATTAATGCCTCGCTTCAGGCTCTGATGGCACAGCGTGCAAACCACTCGGGTCTTGTCGTCAGCACATTGTTTGAAAAAGTGCCATGCCAGGGAACTCCTTGAAGCTGCCTTTGGGGTGCTCGGTCCCAGATGGCGGCGGTCAGTAGCAGGCGGAGTCTCTTGGCGGCGGGTGTTCTGCTTTTGCCCACTGCTCCCTCTTTTGCTACGCTGTTGGCTCGGTCTCACCACTGCCTCTTCCTCGGAACTGTGAAAGTCAGTGGCACGACCTTCATTCCATGTGGGGTCTAGGACCTCATCGTCCCCTGCATCGTCTTCCACCCAGTCTTGATCCCTGACCTCCTGTTCAGTCTGCACACTGCAGAAAGACGCAGCAGTTGGCACCTGTGTTTCGTCATCATCAGAGACGTGCTGAGGTGGTATGTCCTCATCATCAGGAAACATAAGTGGTTGTGCGTCAGTGCATTCTATGTCTTCCACTGCTGGGGAAGGGCTAGGTGGATGCCCTTGGGAAACCCTGCCAGCAGAGTCTTCAAACAGCATAAGAGACTGCTGCATAACTTGAGGCTCAGACAGTTTCCCTGGTATGCATGGGGGTGATGTGACAGACTGATGGGGTTGGTTTTCAGGCGCCATCTGTGCGCTTTCTGCAGAAGACTGGGTGGGAGATAATGTGAACGTGCTGGATCCACTGTCGGCCACCCAATTGACTAATGCCTGTACCTGCTCAGGCCTTAGTTACCATCCTTAGAAGGGCATTGGGCCCCACCAAATATCGCTGTAAATTATGGCGGCTACTGGGACCTGAGGTAGTTGGTACACTAGGACGTGTGGCTGTGGCAGAACGGCCACGTCCTCTCCCAGCACCAGAGGGTCCACTAACACCACCACGACCATGTCCACATCTGCGTCCTTTACTAGATGTTTTCCTCATTGTTATCGTTCACCACAACAACAAAAATATTATTTGGCCCAATGTATTGAATTCAAATTCAGGCCTTTTTTTACAGACACCTAACACTATCTGGCTATCTATTTAGGTACCGTATTACACTAATACAGGCACAGCAGTAACCACAGATTTAGCTGACTATAAATTTGAGGCCTATTATTTAGGCGCTGGGTGACAGGTATACGTCTACGGACAGAATTAGACTGGGATATGCACAGTAGCGTGTGTGTGAAGTTATTGAGAATGACCCTATCTGCACCTTGAATCTAATATACCCTTTTAGGGATAGATTTAAAGTAGGCCTGATACAGCAGAAACCACTAATTTAGAGAATTGCTAAATTGGGAATTGTATTTCAACCCAGAACAAAAACTGTGCTTTGACGGACACTAAATAACTTGCCCAGCCACAGCAATAACCACAGATTTAGCTGACTATAAATTTGAGACCTATTATTTAGGCGCTGGGTGACAGGTATACGTTTACAGACAGAATTAGACTGGGATATGGCCAAAAAATAACCACACTATTGATGGTTAAATGCACTTGGTGTGACAGCTTGACCCTGATGTAGGATATAGCCAAAAAATAACCACACTATTGATGGTTAAATGCACTTGGTGTGACAGCTTCACCCTGATGTAGGATATAGCCAAAAAACAACCACACTATTGAGGTTTAAATTCACTTGGTGACAGGCTCAGCTTGCCCCTGATGTAGTATATGGCCAAAAAATAACCACACTATTGATGGTTAAATGCACTTGGTGTGACAGCTTCACCCTGATGTAGGATATAGCCAAAAAACAACCACACTATTGAGGGTTAAATGCACTTGGTGACAGGCTCAGCTTGCCCCTGATGTAGTATATGGCCAAAAAATAACCACACTATTGATGGTTAAATGCACTTGGTGTGACAGCTTCACCCTGGTGTAGGATATAGCCAAAAAACAACCACACTATTGAAGGTTAAATGCACTTGGTGACAGCCTGCCCCTGATGTAGTATATGGCCAAAAAATAACCACACTATTGATGGTTAAATGCACTTGGTGTGACAGCTTCACCCTGATGTAGGATATAGCCAAAAAATAACCACACTATTGAGGGTTAAATGTACTTGGTGGCAGCTTGTGCTGGCGCACCACAAGACACAAAATGGCCGCCGATCACCCCAGAAAAAAGTGACTGAAAAACGCCTAAAAACAGTGAGCAATTCAATAGCAGCAGTTCAATGATCCACAGCTGCAGATCGATCACTGAATGAAGTCTTTTTGAGGAGTTAATCACTGCCTAATCTCGCCCTAACGTCGCAGCTGCAACCTCTCACTACATTGATCAGAGCAGAGTGACGTGCGGCGCTATGTGACTCCAGCTTAAATAGAGGCTGGGTCACATGCTGCACTGGCCAATCACAGCCATGCCAATAGTAGGCATGGCTGTGATGGCCTCTTGGGGCAAGTAGTATGACGCTTGTTGATTGGCTGCTTTGCAGCCTTTCAAAAAGCGCCAAGAAAGCGACGAACACCGAACCCGAACCCAGACTTTTACGAAAATGTTCGGGTTCGGGTCCGTGTCACGGACACCCCAAAATTCGGTACGAACCCGAACTATACAGTTCGGGTTCGCTCATCCCTACTCACTGATAATATTTATCATGTAATTCTTCATTTCTCCTGTGGGGTCACTGTAGAGAAATTGAACACTTACTGCTGGATTCAAAGATGCTATAGAAAAAAATATGTAATTTCCCCTGAAAGGGAAAGCAGCAGTCGAGGATTTAATATACCTGAACCTTTAAGCAGCTGTTATACAATGCATTCGGAAAAGTGGAAAGTCTTTAGACCCTTTAACTTTTTTCACATAGGGTTAAATCTGGTGACAGAATCCCTTTAAGTATTCAGACCTTTTGCTATGACACTTGAAATTTAGCTCTGGGGCCTCCTATTTCTTTTGATCATCTTTGAGATGTTTCTACACCTTGATTAGAGTGCAACTATGGTTAATTCAGTTCCCTACAGTGAAGCATGGTGGTGGCAGCATAATGCTTTGGGGGTGTTTTTCAGTGGATGGGACAGGGAGACTGGTCAGGGTTGAGGGAAACCTAAATGGAGCAAAGTACAGAGATATTATTGATGAAAACCAGATCCAGAACACTCTGGACCTCAGACTGGGTCAAAGGTTCACCTTCCAACCAGCTTAGGGACAACTCTGTGAATGTCCTTGAGTGGCTCAGCCAGAGCACTGACTTGAACCCAATTGAACATCTCTGGAGAGACCTGAATATAGTTGCCCACCGACGGTCCACATCCAACCTGAAAGAGCTTGAGAGGATCTGCAGAGAAGAAAAATCCCCAAATCCAGGTCTGCAAACCTTGTGGCATCATACTGAAGAAGACTGGAGGCTGTAATCACTGTCAAAGGGGCTTTAACTAAGTCCTGAGTAAAGGGTGTGAATCCTTATGTCAGTGCGAGATTTTAGTTTTTCCTTTTCAATAAATTAGTAAATTTAATTTCTAACATTCTGTTTTCACTCTCTCATTATGGGGGACTGAATACAGAATGAGGGGGAAAATCTCAAATTTATTTTTATTTTAGCAAAAGGCCACAACAAAACAAAATGTGAAAAAAAGTCAAAGGGTCTGAAGACTTTCCGAATGCCTTGTATATGCGTTTCCTCCTATCTTATCTCGCTGATGTAGAGAGCTCCGTGGTGACTGCAGCGAGGGGTTAAAACCATTCGAGCCACTTTGGCGTTGATAATTTAATTGTGAGGTGGATGAAGTAATGCTCGACGCTGCTGTCCTAATTCACCTGCAGTATCACGGGCTAACCCCCTCCACTTCTCAATCAATCGATATCTCATCAAAGCCATGTTCTCTGCCCTTATTTATGGGTCCCCCCCTCCCTTGTCTCCTGACTCACGCTGCTCTTTGAAGAGTAAATGGTCAATGGAGGCCTAGATAATGACACAGTCGGGATGAGGGGGGAATCATCGGTACACAATGAGAGCTTCTAAGTGGCAGATACTGAGCCAGTAAAACAAATACCCTGCAGTGTGTGCAGCTGGTGTAAGGGGCGGGGGGTATATGACGAGCCTATAAAATACTAATTTAAAATAAAAAAAGTTTAAGATAGGCAACACTGTGAAAAGAAAGGAGAAGACAGAGGGCAGAACGACTTTGCATTCTAATAAAAAAATATCTATAGAGCCCCCTCAAAAGACGAAACAACTCAGACTAGGCATATACCAATGGTAAATGGTGGGACTGGTGAACAGGGTCAGACTGGGGTTCCTTGGCCTACTGGAGGAAATTAGTCTCAGGGCTCAACCCCCATACCATCAATCAGGTCTAATAGGTTTTGATTTAAAGAAATAGACCCTAGATTGGCTCCAAAGGCAGTTCCAAATGAATTTTTCTCCTGGACCTTGGGGCCCACTATGGCATCAGACCCTGGGCCCACCAGATGATCCTTGGGTACTCTGGTTGGCCAGTCTGTCACTGCTGGTGAGGTATGGGAGTGCTGGTTTGTAGGGGGCACCAACATGTTGTGACTTGGCAAGGATATGTATATATATATATATATATATATATATACATATATATATATAAATATATATAGATAGATAGATAGATATAGATATACTGTATATATATATATTTTTTTTCAAGGTGGTTCTTGGCTCTAAGTGCCTCCTAAACACATATAGAACTACAAGCTCCAGAGTTTTACCTTTTTTGGGGTGTTCAGATTTCTCTTTGTTATCCTGGTTTTACAAAACAGTATAGAAAGGTTATTGAATATAAATGTTAGGACAATTAGAAAACTGAAAATTTTTATGCAGCCCTCCTAAGCAGTAAGAGAATAGTTAGCTGGCATCCCAAAAAAAAATTATTCTATTTTTGTCACCCTAATGATTATGATCTAGGTGTAAAGGTCACCCAATCCATCCAACAAAATCAAGCAACTTTGAGGCTTACTGGCTCTCAGTCAGATGATAGCTGGTCTTGAATGCCTTATTGCACACAAGGCTGCCATTGTAAGGTATGCTGACTGTACCTGTCTTATGGATAGGTTGTTGGCTTGCACATACCTGGCTTTATGTTATTGTCTGTTATATGTTGTCTATTGAATGTTATAGGTAATGATTTATTTTAAAAATAAAATAATATAGCATTAGTGATGAGTGAACATGCTCGTCCCAACTTATGTTCGGCTCGAGCATCGCTATGCTCGACAGATCCAAGTGCTCGGCCGAATAATTCAGGTGCTCGAATACAATTTAATACAATGGAAGTCAATTGGAGAATCATGAGTCATGATTACAGCGCCCTCTATCAGTTGTATAGTGTTAAAGGGAACCTGTCACAGGGATTTTGGGTATAGAGCTGAGGACATGGGTTGCTAGATCGCCCCTAGCACATCCGCAATACCCAGTCCCCATAGCTCTGTGTGCTTTTATTGTGTAAAAAAAACTATTTGATACAAATGCAAATTAACCTGAGATGAGTCAGAGCTTGAAAATATGACTCTTCTCTGGTCACGCAAGTAAGATATGACTCTTTTATGTTAATTTGCATATGTATCAAATTGTTTTTTTTCCCACAATAAAAGCACACAGAGCTATGGGGTCTGGATATTGCGGATGTGCCAGCAGCCATCTAGCAACCCATGTCCTCAGCTCTATACCCAAAATCCCGGTGACAGGTTCCCTTTAAGGCAACACTATTCGCTGAGATCATATTCACTACATTGGTCTATATTCGTTTTTTAGAATATTCGTAATATTTTAAAAAACGAATATATAGCAATATAGCGAATATTATGTAATAATTATGTAGTAAGTCAGTGATAATATCTGACACTGGAAAAGCTGGGTAATAACTCAGTGTAGATCGCAAGTTATTAACCAGCTTTCCCAGTGTCAGATTTTATCACTGAGTTATTACCCAGCTTTCCCAGTGTTAGATATCCTAGTGTCGATCGCAAATATTCTAATCGCAAATTTTTATCGCAAATTTTCCATGCAAAAGGCTACACTAATAAGCTTGTCATAAGACTCAGTCTAATATTCTTGTCAGAAGACTATGAAACCAATAGAGGGCGCTATTGAGTTATGAACAGCACCCTCTATTGGTTTCATAGTCTTCTGACAAGAATATTAGACTTGTCATAAGACTGTAAAACCAATAGAGGGCGCTGTTCATAACTCCATAGCACCATCTATTGGTTTTCATAGTCTTTTGACAGCTGAAAAACAAGGCAGATTCTTCTCATTTGCATGTCTTTCCCATAAGTCCCTGTTTATGCAAATGAGTTTTTACATGACAAAACTGTATAGAAAGGTTATTGAATATTATGTTAGGACAATCAGAAAACTTTTTGTCGCCCTAATGATATTGATCTAGGTGTGCAGGTCCACCCAAGCCATCCAACAGATGCAAAATATCTAGGGCTGCAGCTAACGATTATTTTAATAATTGATTTATTGTTGATAATTTCATTGATTAATCAGGAAAATCACCAAAATGACAAAAAAAAGAGGTTTATATGATTTTACTTGAAAAATTATGTTCAAAGGTCATATTAAAACAAATTGTGGATGGCACTGTTATGGGGGATCTGTGGATGGCACTGTTATGGGGGGAGCTGTGGATGGCACTGTTATGGGGGGGATCTGTGGATGGCACTGTTATGGGGAGGGGGTCTGTGCACTGTTATGGGGAGGAGAATCTGTGGAGGGCACTGTTATGGGAGGGGGATTTGTGGATGGCACTGTTATGGGGAGGGGGATCTGTGGATGGCACTGTTATGGGGAGGGTGATCTGTGGATGGCACTGTTATGGGGAGGGGGACCTATGGATGACCATGCTATGGGGATCTATGGATGACACTCTATAGCATCTTATGCTATATGTGTCATCCACAGATCTCCCCCATAGCAGTGTCATTCACAGACCCCCCTCCCCATAACAGTGTCATCCACAGATCTCCCTTCCCATAACAGTGCCATATACAGATCCCCCAGGTACCACACCCACGATCTGGTTAGGCCACACACCCTTTAAATCCTCAGCCGACAGAGAATGAAAAAATTTAGTTAAAAATCAACTTCTAGGTCCCGCTAAGTCTTGCCCCCGATCAGGTTAGCCCACGCCCCTTCCACTCCTCAGCCGACAGGGATTAAAATAATAAAGTTAAAAATCAACTTTTGTCAGCTGCAGAGGTGGGAGGGAAAGTGACTTTCTCCCTGCAACTCACACTAAAGACAGCACAGTGCTGCAGTCTTAGAGTGAGCTGTTTAAAAGGACATTCCCCCATCCGGTTAGGCCACACACCCTCCCACTCCTCAGCTAACAGGGATTTAAAAAAAAAGTAAAAAATCAACTTCTAGGTCCTGCTAAGCCGCTCCCCCGTTCCGGTTAGGCCACGCCTCCTCCCACTCCTCAGCCGACAGGGATTGAAAAAATAAGGGTTAAAAATCAACTTCTGTCAGCTGCAGATGTCGGAGGGATGGTGACTTTCTCCCTGTAGCTCACACTAAAGACAGCACAGTGCTGCTGTCTTAGAGTGAGCTGTTCAAAAGGACACGCCGCATCCAGTTAGTCCACACCCCCTACCACTCCTCAGCCAACAGGGATTGAAAATTACGTTAAAAATCAACTTCTATGTACAGTGCTGCTGTCTAAGAGTAAGCTGTTCAAAAGGACATCCCTGTGTCTGTCCAGGCCCTGCGCCAGATGGAGGATAGGGAGTCTTAAAGACAGACTGTCCGCCCTAAAACTGGACCTCTGGCCACCCTAGGGGCAGGCTGCTGTGGAGGTCACAGTTAAGGGGTGGTCCGCTATGGATGTCAGTGCTATGGGGCAGATTGCTGTAAAGGCCACTGTTAAGGGGACGGGCCCCTTTGGAGGTCATTGTCAAGGGGGTGGTGTGCTGTGAAACTTACTGTTAAAGGGGCAGGCTGTTGTGAAGATCAAAGTGAAGGGGGTGGGCTGCTGTGGAGGTCCCATTTTAAGGATATAGGGCACTGTGGGGGGGCAGTGTTAAGAGGTGGGGGTTGTGAAGGTCACTGTTAAGGCGGCGGGGTGCTGTAGATGTCACTGTTATTGTGGATACTGTCGATATCTTGTAACGACACACACAAACATTAAATGAAATAGATTAAATATACCAAAGCGAAGCCGGGACCTTCAGCTAGTAATAACTATAAAAAAAAAGAAGGTTATGGATTATAGATAGCATAATAAGGATAAAAAGAAAAAACAATCTAGAATATTTAGAATTACGAAGATATAATACAATATTTTAGATTTTCGCGAATTCTCGAAATGCCAATATTTGCAATAAAAATTCGCGATCAACTCGTTCAACACTAGTCCTGTCTTTCATGCTCGTGTTGTACAGTAATGCATTAGTATATTGTCAGATGCTCATTCTCTATAGCAAGTACTGCCCCTCAGTTTCCTCCTATCCTTTGCAATAAAATTTCAAGTTCAAGTTACTCTTGTGTGAACAAATTCCTAGGAGGTAGTTTAGCTGAACTGTGACCCCAGAATTGCAAAAAAAAAACAACCCTGCTGTTTATTTTAGATTCATATTGTGTTATATGACTGAGTGGGTGGGTTTTGTATGGAAAGCGTGGCGATCATGACTAGCCACAGTGATGGGGGTTGCGGGGAAGTAGCTCGGAGTATAGGGACCTGTTAAAAAATTTGCTTTGGGGCCCAGTCAGTTCTAGTTACATACCTGTGTTTAAACACACATGGTATTATCTGAAAAAAATTTGATTTTTTTCTGCACAAGCATCCAAAAATTATGCCTTATCAGCGGCAGAATGCCTGCCATTAGTTATACACACACAGAATGTTGATTGTCAGAATAAACAGTGGCTTGTTCTGAAGTTAAACAAACCTGGAAAAATGATCCCTTTGATTTGGGAGAGAAGCTGTACAGTGTGGATGTGGAAAGGGTAAAGTGTGTAGGGGTAATAGTAGCGGCAAAAGTAGTGCCAGCAGTAGCAGCACAGCATGGAATAGACAAGGCAGCAAAAGGTGTAAGCAGCTATGTTGGGGCAATAGTCAGTAGTGGCGGCCGTGTAATGGTAATGGTAGTGGCATTTGGGCAGTGGCGACTCTAGGAACAATATATAGGGGGGGCACAAAGATACCACAGTCAAAAATGGGGGGGCACAAACAAAATAAGTATATATCAATAAGATTACAAAATACGAGTGAATTGCGATATGCAGGGATACAGTTATAATAAAGCAATTTACTTACAAAAGAAGCTACTCAGTCGTCTGCTGTGCCGTCCTCTGCTTGCATCCACGTATTCTTTCCCCTTCTTTCTGTCTCTCGTCAGTGCACAGGCACACTGTTATGGTGGATCTGTGGAAGACACACTGTTATGGGGGCATCTGTGGATGACACATTATGCCTCTCATTAGCCCTCATTATGCCTCTCATATCAGCCCCCATATCAGCCCTTATGCCTCATTAGCTCCCATATCAGCCCTTATGCCTCATTAGCCCCCATATCAGCCCTTATGCCTCATTAGCCCCCATATCAGCCCTTATGCCTCATTAGCCCCCATTATGCCTCTTATTAGCCCCCATATGCCTCCAATTAGCCCCCATATGCCTCCTATTAGCCCCCATATGCCTCCAATTAGCCCCCATATGCCTCCAATTAGCCCCCATATGCCTCCTATTAGCCCCCATATGCCTCCAATTAGCCCCCATATGCCTCCAATTAGCCCCCATATGCCTATTAGCCCCCATATGCCTCCTATTAGCCCCCATATGCCCCCATATGCCTCCAATAAGCCCACATATGCCTCCAATTAGCCCCCATATGCCTCCAATTAGCCCCCATATGCCTCCAATTAGCCCCCATATGCCTCCTATTAGCCCCCATATGCCTCCTATTAGCCCCTATATGCCTCCTATTAGCCCCCATATGCCTCCTATTAGCCCCATATGCCTCCTATTAGCCCCGATATGCCTCCAATTAGCCCCCATATGCCTCCTATTAGCCCCCATATGCCTCCTATTAGCCCCCATATGCCTCCTATTAGCCCCCATATGCCTCCTATTAGCCCCCATATGCCTCCTATTACCCCATATGCCTCCTATTACCCCATATGCCTCCTATTAGCCCCATATGCCCCCATTTGCCTCCAATTAGCCCCCATATGCCTCCAATTAGCCCCCATATGCCTCCTATTAGCCCCCATATGCCTCCTATTAGCCCCCATATGCCTCCTATTAGCCCCCATATGCCTCCTATCAGCCCCCATATGCCTCCTATTACCCCATATGCCTCCTATTAGCCCCATATGCCCCCATTTGCCTCCAATTAGCCCCCATATGCCTCCAATTAGCCCCCATATGCCTCCTATTAGCCCCCATATGCCTCCTATTAGCCCCCATATGCCTCCTATCAGCCCCCATATGCCTCCTATTACCCCATATGCCTCCTATTAGCCCCATATGCCCCCATTTGCCTCCAATTAGCCCCCATATGCCTCCAATTAGCCCCCATATGCCTCCAATTAGCCCCCATATGCCTCCTATTAGCCCCCATATGCCTCCTATTAGCCCCCATATGCCTCCTATTAGCCCCTATATGCCTCCTATTAGCCCCCATATGCCTCCTATTAGCCCCATATGCCTCCTATTAGCCCCCATATGCCTCCAATTAGCCCCCATATGCCTCCTATTAGCCCCCATATGCCTCCTATTAGCCCCCATATGCCTCCTATTAGCCCCCATATGCCTCCTATTAGCCCCCATATGCCTCCTATTAGCCCCATATGCCCCCATTTGCCTCCAATTAGCCCCCATATGCCTCCAATTAGCCCCCATATGCCTCCTATTAGCCCCCATATGCCTCCTATCAGCCCCATATGCCTCCTATTACCCCATATGCCTCCTATTAGCCCCATATGCCCCCATTTGCCTCCAATTAGCCCCCATATGCCTCCAATTAGCCCCCATATGCCTCCTATTAGCCCCCATATGCCTCCTATTAGCCCCCATATGCCTCCTATCAGCCCCCATATGCCTCCTATTACCCCATATGCCTCCTATTACCCCATATGCCTCCTATTAGCCCCATATGCCCCCATTTGCCTCCAATTAGCCCCCATATGCCTCCAATTAGCCCCCATATGCCTCCTATTAGCCCCCATATGCCTCCTATTAGCCCCCATATGCCCCCATATGCCTCCAATTAGCCCCCATATGCCTCCAATTAGCCCCATATGCCTCCAATTAGCCCCATATGCCCCCATATGCCTCCAATTAGCCCCCATATGCCTCCAATTAGCCCCCATATGCCTCCTATTAGCCCCATAGGCCCCCATATGCCTCCAATTAGCCCCCATATGCCTCCAATTAGCCCCCATATGCCTCCTATCAGCCCCATATGCCTCCTATCAGCCCCATATGCCTCCTATTAGCCCCATATGCCTCCTATTAGCCCCAAATATGCCTCCAATTAGCCCCAAATATGCCTCCAATTAGCCCCAAATATGCCTCCAATTAGCCCCAAATATGCCTCCAATTAGCCCCAAATATGCCTCCAATTAGCCCCAAATATGCCTCCAATTAGCCCCCATATATGCCTCCTATTAGCCCCCAAATATGCCTCCAAATGCCCCATATGGCTCCAATTAGCCCTTATATGCCTCCTATTAGCCCCCATAATGCCCCCAGCAGCCACATTTTTTATAAAATAAAAAATAAAAACACTTACCTCTCCTGTTCCTGGACGGACGCCGCCTGCCATTTTCTCCTCAGTCGACTGTGCTCTAAACTGGCGCGCACAGCGTGAGGTCACAGAGCGCCCTCACGCTGTGCGCAGCCCTGCACAGCCGACAGCCGAGGACCAGGAAGTGGTGAGTACAGAGCGTTCACCACTTCCTGGTCCTTCGGTACTAATGAGCGCTTCCATAATGGAAGCGCTCATTAGTATTCACTCTGGGGAATCAGCGGGGGGGCACCCGGGGGGGCAAGGGACAACATAGGGGGGGCAATTGCCCCCCCTCGCCCCCCTCTAGCGACGCCACTACATTTGGGGTAATGGAACTGGCAGTAGGGGGACTAGTAGCGGAGAGTAGCAGCTGCAGCTGTGGAGGCAGCAGCAGCCATACGGTACGGAACATGATGGTAGGCAGGCAGACAGTGGCAGTGGCGTCATGGGGCCGGAGATAAATAGGCACCATCAGCAATTGTAGATCTATTCATTAAACTCAATCAGAGATATATAAAAATTATCACGGATCAATGCCTGATTTATTTTGACAAAAGTGATGTTTTGTACACTGGTAGATAGAGGACAACTTTGTCCTTCTAAATGGGACAGCGCCACCTTCTGCACTGAAAGCCCTCTCTGAGATGACACTGGATGCTGGACAAGACAGTACATAGAAAGAACACTGGACCAGTTCCAGCCACTGTTCCAACCTGCCTGCCCAGAAGTCCATTGGGTCAGGGAACACGGTATGTGCGGGAGAAAGGCCACAGTCAGTTAAAAAAACTAGACAATTCTAAGCAATTTTTTTTTTAAATGGACAGCTGGGCAGGAGTGTGAATACCGCATAGCAGAATTAATTGACAAGACAATTTTTACAGACGCCTGCCTACTGATGGCCTTCAGAAGAATTCAATTTTATGGATGATGAGATCATTTTTATGTATCCCTGCCTGGCAAAAAGTCCAACTGATGGCATACAGAAGAATTCAATTTTGTGGATGACGAGACAATTTTTACAGACAACTGCCTGGAAAAAAGTCCAACTGATAGTATACACAAGAATTCAATTTATGAGAAGAATTACATTTTGTTAAAGGCATATAACTTCACCACTATGGACAACTGGTCAAAAGTCTAATGGGGGGCATATGGCCAAAACTGTAGCTGATGGCATAGAAAAGAATTACATTTTAGAGAAGAATTCAATTCTGGGGAAGGCACAGAAGTGCACTACATTTACCACAACGAAGTGGTACAACAGCAACTGTACCAACAGCTCGGTGAGGTAGGAGTTCAGCTTGCTCAAAACCGGAATGCTGAGCACGTAGAGTTGCTTTCTGGCCGCAGATTCAATTATGATGACTGACGACAGAGCAGAGGAGGAGGAGAGCAAGTAAATGATGAGGACAATGACAAGGACACTATACTGGTTTTGGATGCGTCCTGGCAGACCAGGAGAATAACAACAGGTTTGTTATGATTGCTGTCCAGTTCTATTTTCCCACTGGAACTGGTGATGATCATGTGCACAGAACTGCACAACATTTTAAAAACGAGACAATTTTTACGGAAAGATGACCAGAATAATTTTGTAATGTATTATATACATTGCCATGGATTATTTTGCATGCCATGGCTGTGTCTACCAGAAAAGTATGTGGATGGCAAGGGTTGATTAGGAATAGGGCTAACCACTCTGTTCCTCCCCTCTAGGTATGAGTGGGCTGGTCTTGCTTCCTGCCAGGAGCGGGAGTGCCTGCTAAGCTACAGTGAGGAGAAGACCTTGCTGAGCTTCTGTTCCTAAAGAAGACTTTCCAGAGAGAACAATGAAAATTTTGCCTTAAATGAATCCTTGAGAAGACAGAAAGTTGAGTGAACAGCTACAAGCAGCACTTAATACACTGCTGTGAGGTGAGGGACTACGGCTAAGACACCCGTCACCAAACTACTACTAGGCCAGTACTACATAGTGCTAAATTGCAGAGAGACAATTGCATTTAAAAATTTAGCAGCTATTCATTCTATTTGAAGTTCTACATTGCACTTTTCTGGCCTCATTCTTCAATATTGCATTTCCAGTGCATCCATCCCTGAGGGAGTA
This sequence comes from Bufo gargarizans, assembly GCF_014858855.1. Taxonomy (NCBI): domain Eukaryota; kingdom Metazoa; phylum Chordata; class Amphibia; order Anura; family Bufonidae; genus Bufo; species Bufo gargarizans. Next base: position 171,036,651 of record NC_058088.1, on the reverse strand, counting down.
CACCATGAAACAACACTTCATCTGGGCCACTACCACTCCCATTCTCTGCATGCCTCCGCCGGGGCTCGCTGCAGATATCTCAAGATGGAGTGGAGGACAAGGAGGAGGAATCTGAAGAAGCAGCTGATGATGATTACAAGGACACTGTACTGCTTGGGGTTATGGCCTGGCTGCCACAAAGAAAGCCAGGAATAGAAGGACGGACTTGTTCTGATTGGGAATGCCGGCCAGTTCTATTTTCCAACGGGATGCTGCCTCATGTCCTACAGTAGAACCCTGGTATCTATGTTTGTATTTGAATGCCCACAACTTATTTTTATTGGCAGATCTTGCGCATGGCTGTGCTTTTATTTATGAAGAAAAACTGCCATGTGGGAGGTACTTGCACAGAGCTAGTGGTGGCTGAGCTTGGCCTAGGACTAGAATGTTTAGAACCTGTGCTCACAGTACCAATGGCATCACCAGTTCCCAATCTGACCACAATCATGTGTCCTTAGAGAGAGATCCAGCTACGACTACCATCATTGTTGCTGCCTATGTGCTGCTATTGGGAGAGGATTACACTGTGGTAATGTATATATATTTTGGAACTGTACCTTTTACTGCCATATGTACTACTACTCCCATCTTGAATTATTGCAACCTATGGGCCTGGTTATTGACTGTACCATCTTTCTGCCCCTGCACTCCTGCCTTGCAACGTGCCAACTGTTGACCATCAAGGGCAAACCTACCACCAGGCGGGAGCCCTAGTACTAGGGTGTGCCCGAGGGAAGAAATAGTGCATCCTGAAGTCACTGTACGACCCTAGGGAGAGCCAGGGTGGAGCAAGCTATTGTGAACCGTGAGCACTACTACCACCATCATCACCACTACCACTTCTCCCATCCTCTCCTCCCCTCCGGGTCACTGCAGATAGATAAAAAAATTATATATAATAAGAATTAACAACTGAAATGCATGGATGACCATGAGGAAACCATGCTGCATCCATTGTTTTTCTGTTTGGAGGCACTTTTTAAGAGAAAGACACATTTATGAAGCAACAGTATGGGCCTCCAGAAGAATTCTACTGATTATAACAGATATTTGGAGAAGTTCTGCCACATTATATCTGGGTATCCCTGTTCTTAATGCTTTAGGTGAATCATGTGATTTAGAACAGGGAAGGTCAACCTGCGGCCCTCCAGCTGTTGTAAAACTACAACTCCCAGCATACCCTAATAGCTGTAGGCTGTCTAGGCATGCAGGGAGTTGCACTTTTGCAACAGCTTGAGGGCCACAGGTTGAACATCCCTGATTTAGAATTTGGTTCCCATAGGTTTGTCACCAATATTACCCTTTTACACCAATTAAGACGTTTTTAAAATAAGAAACAAACAGTCCTGAGGCTGGCATCTAACACAACACATTGGGTTGGCATACCCAGGAAGGCTAGGACTTGGGTCTTAGTACAGGAGGTTGGCCACTTCCACATCCCCTGATCCTTGTACTTTGTAGATGGCTCACTCTGCCACTCGCACTCTCCGGTGCGACCTCCTTGGGGATGAGGTGGTTCCGGACTAAGGTCAAAGTGGCCCCAGAGTCACGTAGTCCTTGCACATGTTTCGCCGCTAGGTATACAACCTGGCGATGACCATGTCTATTGTCGGAAGCTGTTTGGATGGGGTTGGCCTCATGTAGTACCCCCAGTTGTTCTTCTACAGAGGTGGCTGAAGTGTGTCGAGCGTTAGCTTCACCCTGTTAGAAATGTACCATCGCCCGAGCACCTGGAGGTTGGCCCTGATTGGACCAGGTTTGGCGGTTTTGGTTACGTGGGCATTCCCATTGCACATGGCCCAACTGGTTGCAGGTGTGGCATCGTATACTAGGCCAGGGAGAGTATCTCGGTGAGTATCGGTTAGGGGCTCCCCCTGGTCATGACAGAGTCGAAGTCACAGGAGCTGGAAGAGGGGTTTCAGGTCTGGAGAACGTTGGTATCGCCTTGCATCTTGGTGCTCGTCCGCTAGCTTGGCTGCATTGTGTAGGGTATGGTGCTTTCGATCCCTTACCCAGTCTTGTACCCCTGGTGCCAGCCCCTTGAAGAATTGTTCTAGGAGGACCAGTTGTAGTAGGTCCTCCAGGGTAGTGGCTTGGGTCGCTTATATCCACCCCATGTCAGCTCTGTGTAAGCGGTGAGCCCATTCTGATGAGAATCCTTTTCCTGCTTTTTAAGTTCCCAGAATTTACGTCTTCATGCCTCGGGGGTAATGGTATAACATGCTAGAATGGCCTATTTCACCTTCTGGTAGTCTCCGCTGTCCTAATCCGGAACTGCGCAGTACGCCTCTGCTGCACGGCTAAATAATCTACTGGCAAGCAGGGGTACCTGGTCTGCGGGGCTGATATCATGCAGCTGGCACAATCTTTCAAAGTCCTGAAGATATCCGTCAATGTCGTCCTCTGTATCAGCATAATTTTTAAATGCTTAATATGGAATCTTAATTCTTCCCTGGGTGATGCTGGATGGTGCTGGTGACCCCTCTCTGGATCGCTGGCCTGTTTGTAGCTGCCTGGCCATCATATACTCCTGTACATCTGCCATTAATCTTTCCAATGTCTCCGTGGGTGGTGTTTCTGGGTAAAACTCTAATCTAGTTCTAAGTTCTTTTTGGAACTCGGTTTCTTCCCTCTGTGGTGGAGGTGCCATATCATTTGCTCGGTCTCCCTCCATGAGTTCGGCAATAAGGGTAGCTTTCGTCTTGTTGCTGGCTATTTTACCCCTTGCTTCCAACAGTTCTTTTAGGGTAGCCCGTTTCAGTGCGGCATAGTTCATCTCCATTTACTGTCCGTTCGTATAGCCGAACATATTCCCGAACTATGGTTTATATACAAATGGCTGTTTTGCTGTGAGGTTTGAATCCCGTTGCTTGCCACCAATTGTAGCGGAGTAATAGTATAATCCACGGTGTCTCCGCTGGCAATCCTATCCAGCATACAAGATATGGGTAGCGTAAGTATAATCCCTTTGTCCCAAGAACTGGCCGACACACAGTCTGTGAGTCAACAACCACCTTTTATTGTAATGTAAATGTTTATATACGAGTCCCCATGCAAGGGGTTTCCATAATGGCCTTCAAGGGGTTTCCCCATGCAAGGGGTTTCCATAATGGCATTCCAGGAATTTCCCCATGCAAGGGGTTTCCATAATGGCCTTCCAGGGGTTTCCCCATGCACGGAGTTTCCATAATGGCATTCCAGGAGTTTCCCCATGCAAGGGGTTTCCATAATGGCCTTCCAGGGGTTTCCCCATGCACAGGCTTTCCATAATGGCATTCCAGGGGTTTCCCCATGCACAGGGTTTCCATAATGGCATTCCAGGGGTTTTGCCCTGGTGGACTCTGTGGAAAACTTAACCTGCAATGCTATTCCCTTATGGTTCGTTACTCGTAAGACAAAAGTAATCAGGGACCCGCAGAAACACAATGGCTAAAATTACTATTGGGTTATCTCCCAGGCTGAGGGGAGGGGAATATGTGGCCTACACATCTGTTCGTGAAACTAGCATAGGAATGCCCTCAGACTTGTAGAGTGTAAAACTGACACATGATCCCAGTCTTTGATATACTGAAGTGGCTAGGTTTGCCACAGCCAGCTTTTATATCTCGCCTGTTGGCGAGATTGCAAGCCCCTGCACTGTCCTCCGTCCCTGGTCCTGCACTCTATGGGTAGGTCTCAGTCACCTGTTGCAGTCCCCGACCGCCGAGACAGGCGCATGTCGGTATCACGTCATCACCGCTGTTCTCGCCACGGGTCCAGAGCATTCCAACGGAGTCGCAGAGCAACCCGCTCCAGGTCGCCGTATTCATCAGATTTGAGCTCCTGCGGATCCAATTCCGGCAGGTCAAAAACCAGTAGGAGGCGTGATCATAGACAGGTGGCCAACGCGGTTCCGAGTGCAGTTCCTCAGGTCGTTCAAGCTGCCTCTTCGTCGTCATCTACACATGGTGGGGCGTAGGGTGCCGATAAGGTAGGTAAAGGCCTGGTGCCAGCCCTACGGGCTTTGTTAGCACAGTTAGAGACTACTTCTGCTCTTGAATCTCCCCCTGTGGCGCAACCTGATAAGGCCCGAGCTAGCGACCATAAAGAATCTTTATTTTGCGGTCTTAGCCTGTTAGGTGCCCACCTAGATGAAGAGACGAAAATGAAAATATGGTCAAGCCAGTACGTGGATATATGGTCCTTAGTGTCAATAGACCAGCATACAATAGATAAAGAAAGGAGACCGTATTCAGACCGCTTTGTATACCGTAAACCAAAAGTGGCTCATACTATAGGCAATTGGCTACAAGCCTTCTCTGTTTTAGGTTACACTATGGCTCTACGCTATCCAGAGCGGTCGGCGGAGCTTTTCATCTATATGGACTCCATTTATAATGCATTCAAGTCACATGGAGGTTCAGCATGGTGGCGCTATAATGAAGAGTTCCGCCGACGGTTAGCTTTGCACCCAGAGATAGGTTGGGGTGTCAAAGCTACTGACCTGTGGCTTTGTCTCATGCTGGCGCAGAAATCTCATCCCTTTCCTTCCGCGGCCTCTGGCTCCTCAGCAACCGTGCAGGGGCCAGTGGCTGTTCGCAGAACCGGAGCCTGTTGGCTTTATAACGAAGGGCATTGTACATTCTTTGCCTTGCGCAGATACAAGCATGAGTGCTCAGTTTGTGGAGGACCCCACTCAGCCGTCTGTTGCCCGCGTAACCGCCTTTCCCCAAAGCCACAGCCACCACTGGCTGGAAAGACCCGGGTGAGCGTCTCCGCGATCTCACATTGGCTAAATAGTTACCACATTAAAGAAGCGGCGTCCCAAATCCGTTTCGATTTTAATTTCAGTTTTTTTATTCCCTTTACCTACTCGAGGTTACCTACGTTTTCTAATAATTTAAAGCCGACGATAGACAATCCCTTCCCGGAGCGGGAAAAAGATTCAAAGGAGGTTTCCTTAGGCAGGATAGTAGGACCATTTTCCTCACCCCCCTTTTATAACATTCGTATTTCCCCATTAGGCCTAATTCCCAAAAAAGAACCAGGAAAATTCTGGCTGATCCAAAAATGAGTTGGCTTAATACAAGGTTTTCACGCCTTAAAATCAGTCCCTGTTGGGCCTACTAGTTTTCGCGTGCAGAATTATGCCCATGGGTCGAGTTTTTTCATGTCGTTTATCCCTGTCTATCCGCGGAGTTGCTAAACCGGATTACCACATTCGCTTGACAAAACAAATGAAAATGGATTTACAAGTGTAGGATCAATTTTTGGAAACGTATAACGGCCTCACGTGTTAACAAGGCACAGAAATATCGACACAAGATTTGGCATTATTCATTGATGCAGCGGGTTCTACCTGTTTTGGGGCAATATTTGGCAGCGAGTGGTGCTCTGCTCCGTGGCCGGATTATTGGCGTGCCTCTGGCTTCTTCTCCAATATTACCCTCCTTGAACTGTTTCCAATCATAGTTGCAGTCAACTTATGGGGACACAAATTCGCAAATCAGCGCCTATGTTTTTGGACAGACAACATGGCAGTGGTTTTTAGTATAAATAAGCTAACCTCTTCCTCCCCTCCTGTACTAGCACTGCTCCGGCATTTAGTCCTCCGCTGTTTAGAGCTAAACATCTGAATCCGTGCTCGCCATGTACCAGGCGTACATAATTCTGCCGCTGATGCACTTTCCAGGTTTCACTAGAGTTGCGGAGCATCTTACCGGGAGCAATCAAGGAAGGCCTCCGCTGCTATGGGACTTGCTAACGAACGTCTGATGTCACTGGTGAAGGCGTCAGTGATGCCATCGACTTAGTCAGCACATGGTAAGGCATGGGCTGAATGGTGTGCGCGGGCGAGGATTACATTGCCGGCGGATAGTTTGCAGGTGACGATCTCTTACCTATTACAGTTAACAGATCAAGGGGTTTCTGCTGTGGTAGCGCAGCGTCGGCTAGCAGGAGTAAGTTTTTACCTCAAGCTTGCGGTTGGCATGACGTTACAAAACATTTCTTAATTCGTCAAGCCATTAAAGGCTGGCGTAAAAAGCATACGCGTCGTGAGCGCAGGCACCCAATATCTAGCTCCGGCTCTTGGCTTCCTTTACATAAGGTGGAGGGCCCAGGGCCGGCGTCAGAACCCGGCATACCCGGGCAAGTGCCGGGGCCCACTGTAAGTTAGGGGGCCCACTCGTTTCCCCGGCGCGGCTCCTTTACAATTTTGACATACTGACTTGTACAGCGCTGCTGCTTGCTGCCCCCTCGCGGTCTCTCCAGGCTGAGCTTCTGTGCGCGTACGCGCTGTGCGGCGCGTGAGTACAGTTGGACACGCCGCACTACAGGCAGCGCACAGACTCTCAGCCTCACAGCCAGGACTCGTCTTGGAGGGCACAGGGGGCGGAGCTGATCAGCAGGCACAGTTGCAGCTTGCAGAAGAAGATTCAGGACATCATAGCCGATAGCCGAGCGGAGCCCAAGAGGAAACCTGGAGGCTGGAGCAGCAGCTGGAGTTGTTCTTTTAGAATTCAGGTCAGGTGAACTACAGTCTACAAAGTAATGTGGGGCTATATGTGTAAAACCCAAAAATAAAGGAGCAAGCCAAGCCAATAATTGAATAGATGACCATTACCATGTATTGCAACTTGCTCAGCTCAGCAGCACACATGTCTGTAAAACAATAAACTCTTATAAGAAAATATCAGAACGCATGAAATCAATTATACAGTTTATTGGCAAAAATGTATAAGAGTAAATTTTCCTCTTATGAATTTTCGCCAATAAAGTGTATTATTGATTATTATTTTCTTATAGGAGTTTATGTTTTAGGCCTCATGCATACGGCCGTTGTGTGCCCATGTGCACTCTACATCACAGATGCGGACCCATTCACTTGAATTGGATTGGCCCGCAATCACAGATATGCGTAACGAAAGCATGGATCGGAACCCCACGGAAGCAGTATGGAGTGCTTCCTTGGTGTTTCTGGCCAGGCCTTTGCACCGCAAAAAAAATCTGAATATTTGGCGGGTGGGACGGATCACGTACCCATTGAAGTTGAATGGGTCCCAATCCGTGCATTGGGGACCACAAATTGCGGTCTCCAATGCACAGAACGGATGCATAACGGCAGTGTGCATAAGGCCTAAGGCATCCCCCCTTTCCCTCTCATCATTGATTAGAACACAGTATAAGAATAGAGTATACTTATATACTTATATACATATATTCTTATCCATATAACTAGAACTATTTAAAGTTTCATTTTTTCGCAAATTGTTCCATATTTCAGCATGATGAAAATGTATTGGGTTGTCAATTTTTCCGTATGTATGCATGTGTATATATGTGTATATGTATGTATGCACATGTGTATATATATATATGTATGTGTAATTTTGTATATGTGTATATATATACATATGTGGCCACCGTTATTGTATTATATTTTGTATAGAGTTTTTCTATTTTCTTTCGTCTACTATTAGCATAATATATACTTTGGGTCTCAAATAACCCCAAATATCATAGATACAACCTTCTCTTTACTTCACACAATCAACCAGCGGACTGATCCTAATACAGTATTCCTTGTCCAAAGGTATAAACACTGCAGTGTTTCAGCTTCTAATGCGCATGCGCATACTGGGTTCTGCGATCGCACGGCTTACATGACGTCTCTGGCGATCATGTGACCCGCCGAACGCAGGCATAGGCACACCTCATAGTACTTCCGGCCCCACGGCTTAAATTGCGGACAGGCAGACATCAGTACAGCGCCTGCATCACGCCGATTACAGCCCAGCCATGGTAAGCTCATGCACTAAATACTTATAATATACCCTCATCTCACTCCGCTGATTGATTTACTTCGATTGCTCTTCATTTCTATACTTATCTTATTACTCCAGTTTATCCTTGGCAAATGATTTTTCTTGACTCAAATCTATGATTAACTGATGAAGCAATAGAAATGGTTTATGCTATAATCCTGTTTAGATTACTATGCCTCCTTTCTACTATAGACGGCACCTGTTTAACCAGTCTCATATCCCCCTTACTTTACCTACCCTTTACTCTCCCTATACTATAGTGCATTACCTGAGACTTTTATATGTGATTTCTTCCTCTGTATTTTCTTCCATACTATGTGTCAACAATATACTATGATCGCTGCATACATAGGCTAGTGATATAAAAACTATACATTTAAACTTTTCCACAGATCCCCTGAAAAAGGTCTTGAGGACCGAAACGTCGGGACACACTATGGCCTATGAATATATGTTTATACTATGATTTTGGCGCGACTAGTCATATATTGACATTTAAAAAAAAAAAAATTGTACCTATAATAAATTTGCAAAACAAAAAGAAAATTTGGAGTGCCGTGGATTATCTCTATTTATTCTGCGACTGAAGTCCTCTACGAGCACCCTCCACTATAAAAGGTGTGCGGACTCCACAATTTCCTTTAACTAAGGCATTGCTTAGACTCCATCCCACAGTCTAGCCAGTGCCTAATGGGTTACAGTTTAGACCACCTTCTGGTACATGGTGATAATTCCCTTTTAAACCCCAGTCCATGTCCCCTCAGTACTGGGAATCAGTGGGAGTCATATTAGACGGTAACAAAAGGTTGATGCATAACTAAAGGTGGAATTCCCTTTTAATGTCCCCTAAAGGTAGCCACACATTAGATAGAAGTTGGTTGACGATTGCACAGGTGTCTGTCCATATGTATGTCTGTGTGTGTGTGTGTCTGTCCTTGTGTGTGTGTGTCCGTCCCTGTGTGTGTGCGTGTGTGTGTGCTTGTGTCTGTCCCTGTGTGTGTGTGTCTGTCCCTGTGTGTGTGTCCGTCCCTGTGTGTGTGTGTGTGTATGTGTATCTGTTCCTGTGTGTATTTGACTGTCCCAGTGTGTGTCCTTGTGTATATGTGTCTTTCCCTCTGTGTATGTCTCTCTCCCTCTGTGTGTGTGTGTGTGTGTGTGCGTGTCTCTCCCTGTGTGTGTGTGTGTCTCTCCCTCTGTGTGCGCTCTGTGTGCGTGTCTCTCCCTGTGTGTGTGTGTGTCTCTCCCTCTGTGTGCGTGTCTCTCCCTCTGTGTGTTTCTCTCCCTCTGTGTGCGTGACTCTCCCTCTGTGTGCGTGTCTCTCCCTCTGTGTGTGTGTCTCTCCCTCTGTGTACGCTCTGTGTGTGTGTCTCTCCCTCTGTGTGTGTGTCTCTCCCTCTGTGTGTGTGTCTCTCCCTCTGTGTGTGTGTCTCTCCCTCTGTGTGCGTGTCTCTCCCTCTGTGTGCGTGTCTCTCCCTCTGTGTGTGTGTGTCTCTCCCTCTGTGTGCGTGTCTCTCCCTCTGTGTGCGTGTCTCTCCCTCTGTGTGCGTGTCTCTCCCTCTGTGTGCGTGTCTCTCCCTCTGTGTGCGTGTCTCTCCCTCTGTGTGCGCTCTGTGTGTGTGTCTCTCCCTCTGTGTGTGTGTCTCTCCCTCTGTGTGTGTGTCTCTCCCTCTGTGTGCGAGTCTGTCCCTGTGTGTGTGTCTCACCCTGTGTGTGTCTCTCCCTCTGTGTGTGTGTCTCTCCCTCTGTGTGTGTGTCTCTCCCTGTGTGTGTGTCTCTCCCTGTGTGTGTGTCTCTCCCTGTGTGTGTGTCTCTCCCTGTGTGTGTGTCTCTCCCTCTGTGTGTGTGTCTCTCCCTCTGTGTGCGTGTCTCTCCCTCTGTGTGTGTGTCTCTCCCTCTGTGTGTGTCTCTCCCTCTGTGTGTGTGTCTCTCCCTCTGTGTGTGTGTCTCTCCCTCTGTGTGTGTGTCTCTCCCTCTGTGTGCGTGTCTCTCCCTCTGTGTGCGTGTCTCTCCCTCTGTGTGCGAGTCTCTCCCTGTGTGTGTCTCTCCCTCTGTGTGTGTGTCTCTCCCTCTGTGTGTGTGTCTCTCCCTGTGTGTGTGTGTCTCTCCCTCTGTGTGCGTGTCTCTCCCTCTGTGTGTGTGTCTCTCCCTCTGTGTGTGTGTCTCTCCCTGTGTGTCACCATCACCATGCCCACAGTGTTCCTTTCTCTTGACGCAGCTGCATCAGGACGTTCTGTACGGGGCAAGAAAAAAAGGAGAAGGCAGCGCCGCCAGCATGGAGTCCGTGGCAGAGACACAAGGAGGCACACTAAGGACCTAGGTAACACTACCACATAATCTACACTAGTGTTATCTGTGGTTTTACATAGGACTGCAGGTAACACTACCACATTATTAGCACCAGTGTTATCTGTGGTTTTAAATAGGACTGCAAGTAACACTACTACCTTTTCCATACTCAGATAGCCATGACTGTGTTATCTGTGCTGTTACATAGGACTGCAGGTGATATCTACAATATTATCTGTACTCAGAGAGTTATCACTGCGTAAGGGGGCCCACTGAGACTTTATCGCCCAAGGGCCCACATGAACCTGGAGCCGGCCCTAGGAGGGCTCTATTTGCCCCCATGCGGTGGTTTCAGAGTGGTTGCAGATCTGCGCTCAGGGCCCTGCTTTCCTGCTACACACAGATACCAGCCCGCTAACGCATTTTCAATTCAAAGCAATTTTCCACCATTATCTCTCGGCATCAGATCTCCCAGTGTCTGAGTTTGGCACACATTCCTTCCGCTACAGAAGCAGCAAGGGCAGGTTTGCCGGAATCAGAAGGGCAACGTATTGGCAGATGTAGATCTGCGTGTTTTGCCTCCTATATCCGCCCACACTTACAGCCAGCCCACCATCTGCCTCATCGGATACTCCTACATTTTCTGGGCAGGACAAAGAGCTGAACGCAGGTCAGGCAGCCGTAGCCTCGGTTTCAGGAATGTTCAGGTCATCTGGCGAGGTGTACGGGGTCTGCGCTGGTCACAGGTACTTCCAGAGGCAGTGGAGCTCAGTAGGACAGTTCGCTCCCCTATTATCTTGGTCAATCACACAGGGGGTAATGACCTCCGCCTATTAAAAATAGCAGAGCTCATTACCCTCATCAGAGCAGATTTAGAATGCATCCCTGCTTTCTTTCATGAGGTGGTAATGGTGTGGTTGGAAATTATTCCAAGGGTCACGTGACAAGGAGCTAGGGGTTCGCAGGCAATAGAGCGCGCTAGGAGAACAGTCAATGTCAGGATTTCCCGATTTATTGGTTCCAGGGCGGGGGTAGTTGTACGGCATCGCCAGCTGGAAGGTGACAATATACGGCTTATGAGGCCAGATGGTGTACACCTGAATGATATCGGCCTAGATAACTTTTTGATAGTGAGGAGGAAGCATTATTCTTGTTGGGTGGGGGACGGAGCGCCGTGTAGGGGTACACAGGTTCCTCAGTGGAGGTCGGTGCGAATAAAAGGAGATGGAGAAGAAGGCGGACTTGTCCATGGAGGGATTCCATACTGCTTCTTGTTACTCCGTGTTTTTGATATATGTTTTGGAGATCGAAAAGTTGGTGTTGAAAATAAATAGTTAAATAAAGCTGTGACCACCTCCCACCCAACAAAAGAAGGTGTCTTTGTGTTTTTTTTATAAATTAGCTGCGGTAAGCTAGGTTGGAGCAAAGGTTTACATTTCTCGGCAGTCTTGAGGGCACACCAAATTTACACTGTTATACAAGCTGTACACTGACTACTCTACATTGAAACAAAGTGTCATATCTTCAGTGTCCCATGAAAAGATTAAAATACGGTATTTACTAAAATGTGAGGGGTGGGCTCACTTTTGTGAGATACTGTATATATTTATGTGTGCGGTATATACCAATGAAACAAAAGAGGAGCGCCTTATTATTATTGGCGGGATGCTGTTGGCACTGGGAGAGGAAGCGACTGATGACATGGGGGAGCTGGTGGCATTGCAGGGGGAACTGATGGCATTGGAGGGGGAACTTGGGGGAGCAAATGACGGCACTGGGGGGGGAAGCTAATGGCATTGGGGGAGGAACTAATGGCACAAGGGATGGAGAACAGATGGCACAAGGGAGAGGGAACTGATGGCACTGGGGGGAAGCTAATGGCATTGGGGGAGGAACTAATGGCACAAGGGATGGAGAACAGATGGCACAAGGGAGAGGGAACTGACGGCACTGGGGGGGGGAAGCTAATGGCATTGGGGGAGGAACTAATGGCACAAGGGATGGAGAACAGATGGCACAAGGGAGAGGGAACTGACGGCACTGGGGGAGCTGATGGCACTGGGTAGGGAGACTGATGGAAGGGGAACTGATGAGTTTTTGTAGAAAGCGCTCTTTTAATTAGTTTTCTCTTATTAGTGTAATCGATTAATCGTTGGATTAATTGGTAGAATACTTGCTAAGTAAAATAATCAATAGCTGCAGCCCTAGTGAGGACGGATCACTGACCCATTGTATGGGTCTGGATTCATCACGGCAGCCACATGGTTAGTGCCGGTGCATTGGGGACTGCAAATTGCATGGAACGGCTGAGCAACGGCCGTGTGCACGAGGCTTTAGTCTGTGGCTACACTGCAACTTTTTGTAGCGCAACTGATTGATTTTTACTATTGAACTACAGCTGCAATCCAAATGAATGCATTCAGTTGAATACAATAGTTAAAATCAATAAATTGCGCTACAAAAAGTCGCAGTCGTAGCCCTAGCCGCACACATTGTATTACTATGTTATTAATGTATGGGGGGTAATACTGATCTTCCTACAGTGGTCTGTTAGTAACAGTACGGTGGTAATATTAAGTCACTATTTAGCTGTATTACTAGTAGTCATGGTGTGGCATTATCTGGATTAGGGGCCACTCAGGTCTATGCCCCGCAGTCATACCACTGATTAGTATGACACTCAGACTCTCTAGCCGATGACATCACAGATAGTGTTTCTAAGGAAACAAGAAGTGTTATCGTGCCAGGATTCTAATGGTGACATCACAAAAAGTGTAACCATGCTAGGATTCTAATGATGACATCACAAAGGATGGCTTAGCATCAGAGCGGCCATCTTGAATGTAATGGGCTCACACTGTATTAACATACCCTTAATGGAGATAAAACTAGTGGATGGAGTATTACCTGGGGGATCATTTATTTTGAGATTTCTGCTAGTTTTCTGCCATACTAAAAGTCACAGTTTTTGACACACCCAGATTTTATGAAAAAAATTACGCTTTTAAAACTAGGGAACTCGCCCCCTCAGGATCCAGCTCTGAGCTTATTTACTATACCCTTAGGATATCCATAGAAAATAGGAGCTGAGTACAATTTCTGCAATTTGATAATTAAGAGAAATAAAACAATTTTTTATTTTTAAAAATAAATGCTATGTTTATTTATAAAAGGTTTTAGGTTTTAAGTGCATTTTTTGCAGCTCTGGTTCCGTCTTCAGGATTGGCTGGATTCAGGTCCGCTAACTTGTAGAGAGGAGGTCGGGGGTCGCACCTCTGGCAGATTTTCAGGGACAGGATATTGTCACCAGAGGTTCCTGATGTTATTTTGTAGTCGGATCCTAGAAGAGAAAATATCCAAATAAAAAAACTGTTTACAAAAACACAAGGAGAAGACGGAGGGAAGCGGCCAAACTTACCGGACCTGGTGGTGCTCTGCTCGTCTTCACTGGAATTTCAGATGGTTTGGATGGTAAAACCATCTATAGATGGTAAGTGGGCCCCAAGGGGTAGATGGTAAGTGGGCCCCAAGGGGTAGATGGTAAGTGGGCCCCAAGGGGTAGATGGTAAGTGGGCCCCAAGGGGTAGATGGTAAGTGGGCCCCAGGGGGTAGATGGTAAGTGGGCCCCAAGCTGTAGATGGTAAGTGGGCCCCAAGCTGCAGATGGTAAATGGCCCCAAGCCGCAGATGGTAAATGGCCCCAGGCGGCAGATGGTAAGTGGGGCCAAGCAGCAGATGTTATATGGTGGCCAAGGGGCAGATGGTAAGGTAAGGGCCTATCGGCAGATGTTACAGCCGGCGGCAGATGTTACAGGATGGCCGCTTTCTCTTCCGGGTACTTAAGGCCCTGATGTTACTGGTGTTCCCCGGAAGGTCCTCCATCTCCACGTCGTCCGGATATTGGCGAGGGCCAACATCCATTTTTTCATCACCATCATCGGACTTCATCTCAACATCATCAGGATATTGTCGAGGGCCGACATCCATCTTCTCTACAGGGTTCACCACAGGAATCGTCTTTCGCGCCAACCTCCTCTTCTTCGCGGACTTCCCCATGGTGAGAGACAGCTAGAGATACTGACACTGCTGTCAGGGCGTGACCCCAATTTATGGGCTTAGACCACACCCCCTGATTATTATGTCATAAGTAAGCGAGTCATGCCCATTATGACATCACAAGTAAAAAGGTCATGCCAGAGGAGGGGGGGCCAGGGGGACAAGCATCTATTGATGACATCACAAGAAGTGCCTTAGCATGAGAGCGGCCATATTGAATGTACTGGACTCACTTTTTTAATATCACATCATGTACATACATGTTCTTGCCTGAAATTTTCATCATGGTTCTTCGATCTCTTCACATAGATTTTGGGATGAGGGGTGGGATATACAACCCCAGGGGAATTTGGTCTCTGTAGAAGCCAATCACAGTGCAGCTTTCAGTTCGTATTTGGCTCTTCGGAAATAAAAGCTGCGCTGTGATTGGTCGCTATGGGCAACAAAGACAGTTTTACTGTTAATCTGACCCGATGTTTGAGATGATGGGAGTAATACCTTGTGAGATTATGGGAGTGATATATTGTGTATGAGAAAGATGATGGGAGTGATACATTGTGAGATTGTGGTAGTGATAAATTGCGTACAAGATAATGGGAGAGATGAATTGTGTGTGAGAGGATGGGAATAATACAAGGTGTCTGAGATAATGGGAGTAATACATTGTGTGTGAGAGGATGGGGGTGATAAATGGTTCATATGATTATGGTATTGATACATTGTGTGTGAAATGATTGGGGTGCTTAGAGATATTTATCTATAATGTAATATTTTCACAATAAAACAACATTTTAAATATATTTCTGATACTTTACAGTGGATTATTGTGTAATATACAGGACTATACATGGGGTGCAGTGTAATATACAGGACTGTACATGGGGTGCAATATAATATACACGACTATACATGGGGTGCAGTATAATATACAGGACTATACATGGGGTGCAGTGTAATATACAAGACTATACATGGGGTGCAGTGTAATATACAGGACTATACATGGGGTGCAGTGTAATATACAGGACTGTACATGGGGTACAGTATAATATACAGGACTATACATGGGGTGCAGTATAATATACAGGACTATACATGGGGTGCAGTATAATATACAGGACTATACATGGGGTGCAGTGTAATATACAAGACTATACATGGGGTGCAGTGTAATATACAGGACTATACATGGGGTGTAGTATAATATACAGGACTATACATGGGGTGCAGTGTAATATACAGGAATATACATGGGGTGCAGTATAATATACAGGAATATACATGAGGAGCAGTGTAATATACAGGGCTATACATGGGGTGCAGTGTAATATACAGGACTATACATGGGGTGCAGTGTAATATACAGGAATATACATGGGGTGCAGTATAATATACAGGAATATACATGAGGAGCAGTGTAATATACAGAACTATACATGGGGTGCAGTGTAATATACAGGACTGTACATGGGGGGCAGTGTAATATACAGGACTATACATGGGGTGCAGTGTAATATACAGGACTATACATGGGGTGCAGTATAATATACAGGACTATACATGGGGTGCAGTGTAATATACAGGACTGTACATGGGGTGCAGTATAATATACAGGACTATACATGGGGTGCAGTGTAATATACAGGACTATACATGAGGAGCAGTGTAATATACAGGACTATACATGGGAAGCAGTGTAATATACAGGACTATACATGGGGGACAGTGTAATATACAGGACTATACATGGGGTGCAGTGTAATATACAGGACTATACATGGGGTGCAGTTTAATATACAGGACTACACATGGGGTGCAGTGTAATATACAGGACTATACATGGGGTGCAGTGTAATATACAGGAATACACATGGGGTGCAGTGTAATATACAGGACTATACATGGGGTGCAGTGTAATATACAGGACTATACATGGGGTGCAGTTTAATATACAGGACTACACATGGGGTGCAGTGTAATATACAGGAATACACATGGGGTGCAGTGTAATATACAGGACTACACATGGGGTGCAATGTAATATACAGGACTATACATGAGATGCAGTGAAATATACAGGACTATAAATGAGGTGCAGTGTAATATACAGGACTATACATGGGTGCAGTGTAATATACAGGACTACACATGGGGTGCAGTGTAATATACAGGACTATACATGGGGTGCAGTGTAATATACAGGACTATACATGAGATGCAGTGTAATATACAGGACTATACATGAGATGCAGTGTAATATACAGGACTATAAATGAGGTGCAGTGTAATATACAGGACTATACATGGGTACAGTGTAATATACAGGACTATACATGGGGTGCAGTGTAATATACAGGACTATACATGGGGTGCAGTATAATATACAGGACTATACATGGGGTGCAGTGTAATATACAGGACTATACATGGGGTGCAGTGTAATATACAGGACTATACATGGGGTGCAGTATAATATACAGGACTATACATGAGGTGAAGTGTAATATACAGGACTATACATGGGGTGCAGTATAATATACAGGACTATACATGGGGTGCAGTGTAATATACAGGACTATACATGGGGTGCAGTATAATATACAGGAGTATACATGGGGTGCAGTGTAATATACAGGACTATACATGGGGTGCAGTGTAATATACAGGACTATACATGGGGTGCAGTATAATATACAGGACTATACATGAGGTGAAGTGTAATATACAGGACTATACATGGGGTGCAGTATAATATACAGGACTATACATGGGGTGCAGTGTAATATACAGGACTATACATGGGGTGCAGTATAATATACAGGACTATACATGGGATGCAGTGTAATATACAGGACTATACATGGGGTGCAGTATAATATACAGGTCTATACATGAGGTGAAGTGTAATATACAGGACTATACATGTGGTGCAGTATAATATACAGGACTATACATGGGGTGCAGTGTAATATACAGGACTATACATGGGGTGCAGTATAATATACAGGACTATACATGGGGTGCAGTGTAATATACAGGACTATACATGGGGTGCAGTGTAATATACAAGACTATACATGGGGTGAAGTGTAATATACAGGACTATACATGTGGTGCAGTATAATATACAGGACTATACATGGGGTGCAGTGTAATATACAGGACTATACATGGGGTGCAGTATAATATACAGGACTATACATGGGGTGCAGTGTAATATACAGGACTATACATGGGGTGCAGTGTAATATACAAGACTATACATGGGGTGCAGTGTAATATACAGGACTATACATGGGGTGCAGTATAATATACAGGACTATACATGGCAAGCAGTGTAATATACAGGACTATACATGAGGTGCAGTGTAATATACAGGACTATACATGGCGTGCAGTATAATATACAGGACTATACATGGGGTGCAGTGTAATATACAAGACTATACATGGGGTGCAGTATAATATACAGGACTATACATGGGTACAGTTTAATATACAGGACTATACATGGGGTGCAGTATAATATACAGGACTATACATGGGAAGCAGTGTAATATACAGGACTATACATGGGGTGCAGTGTAATATACAGGACTATACATGGGGTGCAGTATAATATACAGGACTATACATGAGGTGAAGTGTAATATACAGGACTATACATGGGGTGCAGTATAATATACAGGACTATACATGGGGTGCAGTATAATATACAGGACTATACATGGGAAGCAGTGTAATATACAGGACTATACATGGGGTGCAGTGTAATATACAGGACTATACATGGGGTGCAGTATAATATACAGGACTATACATGAGGTGAAGTGTAATATACAGGACTATACATGGGGAGCAGTGTAATATACAGGACTATACATGGGGTGCAGTGTAATATACAGGACTATACATGGGGTGCAGTATAATATACAGGACTATACATGAGGTGCAGTGTAATATACAGGACTATACATGGGGTGCAGTGTAATATACAGGACTATACATGGGGTGCAGTGTAATATACAGGACTATACATGGCGTGCAGTATAATATACAGGACTATACATGTGGTGCACTGTATTATACAGGACTATACATGGCGTGCAGTATAATATACAGGACTATACATGAGGGGCAGTGTAATATACAAGACTATACATGAGGTGCAGTGTAATATACAGGACTATACATGGGTACAGTTTAATATACAGGACTATACATGGGGTGCAGTGTAATATACAGGACTATACATGAGGTGAAGTGTAATATACAGGACTATACATGGGGTGCAGTGTAATATACAGGACTATACATGGGGTGCAGTATAATATACAGGACTATACATGGGGTGCAGTGTAATATACAGGACTATACATGAGGTGAAGTGTAATATACAGGACTATACATGGGGTGCAGTGTAATATACAGGACTATACATGGGGTGCAGTATAATATACAGGACTATACATGGGGTGCAGTGTAATATACAGGACTATACATGGGGTGCAGTATAATATACAGGAGTATACATGGGGTGCAGTGTAATATACAGGACTATACATGGGGGGCAGTATATTATACAGGACTATACATGGGGTGCAGTGTAATATACAGGACTATACATGGCAAGCAGTGTAATATACAGGACTATACATGAGGTGAAGTGTAATATACAGGACTATACATGGGGTGCAGTATAATATACAGGACTATACATGGGGTGCAGTATAATATACAGTACTATACATGGGAAGCAGTGTAATATACAGGACTATACATGGGGTGCAGTGTAATATACAGGACTATACATGGGAAGCAGTGTAATATACAGGACTATACATGAGGTGCAGTATAATATACAGGACTATACATGGGGTGCAGTGTAATATACAGGACTATACATGGGGGGCAGTGTAATATACAAGACTATACATGGGTTTTAGTGTAATATACAGGACTATACATGAGGTGCAGTATAATATACAGGACTATACATGGGGTGCAGTGTAATATACAAGACTATACATGGGTTGTAGTGTAATATACAGGACTATACATGATGTGCAGTATAATATACAGGATTTTACATGGGGTGCAGTGTAATATACAGGACTATACATGGGGAGCAGTGTAATATACAGGACTATACATGGGGAGCAGTGTAATATACAGGACTATACATGGGGTGCAGTGTAATATACAGGACTATACATGGGGTACAGTGTAATATACAGGACTATACATGGGGTGCAGTGTAATATACAGGACTATACATGGAGAGCAGTGTAATATACAGGAGTATACATTCTGGGCATAACTACTGGGACCGGGGCCTATCAGGGCATAATTATTATGAAAAGGGCACATCTGGAGATAACTAGTGTAAGGGGCACATTCCACAATTTTGCAGAACATTTTGCGGTTCCGTAATTGCGGACAAGAAAAGGCATTTTCTATGAGAGTGCCGGCGATGCGCGGTCCGCAAAATGCAGAACGCACATTGCCGCTGTCCGTGTTTTGCGGATCTGCAATTTGCGAATCCGCAAAACACTTACGGACGTGTGAATGGACCCTAACTACGATTAGGGGCATAACGACTGTGAATGGGACAGACATTTGGGCATTACTAATATGATAGGAGCACATGTCTGGGCATAGCAACTGTGGAGGGGCACGCTGGGCATAACTACTGTAAAGGAGGCACATATCTGGGCATAACTAGTGTGAAGGGGGTATATATGTGGGCATATCAACTGTGAAGAAGTAACATGCCTTGACATAACTACTGTAAAGGGGCACTTTTAGGAATAGCTACTGTAAAAGGGGCACAACTTGCAGTGTCCCACTCGTGTACGTGAGTACTGAAAAGTTGTTATATGATATGTTGTATCATGCTGTATTGCACTCTTATGTACAATTCTTGTTAACAGGCTGATAGGTGTAATTTGCACATCCCACCACTAGATGGAGATAGCACTAAAATATATATATATAGCTTAGTTCAGGCCTAGTCTTAGATTAGTAGTAGTTAAAGGGGTGAGAGTGCAGCTGTGTTAGTGGAAGTCAGCTCAAGTGAGAAGTAGTGGATAAAGTTACAAAGGACAATAGACATTTTACCAGGCACAAGCACCCTAAACATCATCGCCATCAAGGGCACCTCGATCACCACCTGGCCGGTGTCCCCTGTAATAGAGTGTGCCCCGGAGAATCTAGTGCTGTTCTCCCCTTCACTGCAGCCCAGCTCAGGGAGCGTCAAAACAGTGAGTAAAGAACTAACTGTTATTATCCCTCAGTACAACGTCACCTCACAAGTTATTCCCCTGCGGCCCCAGCTCGCTGCAGTTAAATTGGCGTCCCGAACAGGATACAAATCCTTTGTGCCTTATGTAAATGAGCCCCATTTGTTTGACCATTTTATTGGGCTAAAGAACTGTTCAAACTACTTGAAAAGTGCATAAATGTGCCAGTTGTCTACTTTAAAATCACACTGTTAAAACTGGCGAAATTGCTGATTTTTGTGCCACTAAAACTGCTTGCTGTGACTAAATTGACTTTTTCCTTGCACCCAAGATGGCCGCCTAAAGTATATTTCTAATTACTGCTGTGCCATCACTCTGCAAAGCGTCCTGCTTGGCAGGAAAAGTAAATGCCACCCCTATATGCAAAATAACTTGGACGGCCTCTTACACCTCCATTGTAGTGATTCGGGAAGGCCGACCCTGTATGCAAAACAGCGCGCCACCTCTTCTGTCTGTCAGACGCACTGGATGGAGGAGCCGCGCGCAAGAGGGGAGAGTGACGTCTGTACGCACAGCCGAAAAAAAAGCGCGAGACTTCGCGTGTAACCAAGTGGGAGGAAAGGGGAAGGCAAATACCAGCCATCCTCCATGGAATCTATATATAACTGTGCTCCAACCTGAGGGCCTACCAGGTAACTAAAGTAGCGCTATTAGGAGATATTAACTCTAGCCGGGACTGTTTGGAGTACAAGTTACCCTACCGAGCGCCCTATTCAGCCGGCACTGCTATTCTTAAAGGGCCATGCACCCACAAAATAAAGGTGGCCCATAGCAATGCAACATAACAAGTGTGTAAAGCTGTGTTTAACCTACATTTTATTGAGCACCTGCCGTTACTATGTTGGTACAGGAAGATAATGTGCAGCCTGAGCTCAACAGGTCCCCCGCAGTAGCCACAGCCGGTCCTAACGCATCACCGGCCGCTGTAACACCAAGTCTGATGCCTCTAACATTGCCTTACTACTTTGGGGCACCCTGGTTCCCATGATACTCTGGGGAAGCTCACACTTTAAGAGACTTTAAAGAAAAAATTTCGTGCTGTATTCAGATTGTACCCTGTGTCAGTAGAACAACAAATGGAAATTCTTATTGCGCAATTGGAAGGAGCTGCCCTCACAGAAGTGAAATCCTGGCCAAGCTCAGAGAGGAAAACGCTGGAGCAGATATTTGAACAACTCTACACCGCCTTTGAACCCAAGACTGTATCAGAGGTCAAGATGAGATTCTTTAGCAAAAAAAACAGCAATCTGGTGAGTCAGAGACTTTGCATTATCATTACAGGAAGCCCTCAGAGCTGTTGTACAGGTAGATCCCTGTGAGGCAGAAAACCAAGATAAGACACTTAAAGAACAATTCATTGAAGGTGTTAGTACAGAAGCCTTAAATAGTCAGTTAAGCATGTTAGCTGCTCAGCACCCAAGTTCTACTTTCCTAGACTTCAAAGAGTTAGCCATCAGTATTCTGGGAAGAAACCCACAATCAGAGCCTATTAGGTCTGCTGAAATATCTATGGATAAGCCAGTTGCATCTCCAAAATGTTATCCTATAGTCAGTCAAGCAACTCAAGCTCCGGTTCCTGATGCAGTTGCCGCCTTGACAGAGCAAGTCAACTTCCTGACCAAAAGTCTAGATAAAGTATGTCAAAAACTAGAACAGTGGGAAAAACCCTTAGTGCTGGAGGATGAGACACCATTACTAAGGAAGCTTTTTTCTCCTGATTATAAAAAAGACGTATCCCAGAAATTCTGGTGGACGCCCCCCTGACCGCTTCAATGATCAGAGGCGACTCACTTGCACATACTGAATTTAAGTGATAACAGTATAACTTTGAACAAACACTGCCCTGTGGCTCAGTTGCTACAAGTCACTTTCCAAGATGTTATCAGTGTACCTGAACAGTCTGCTCAGAAGCTAAATCCACAAAACCATACTTCAGATACATTATGGTGGAAAGAACTCAACGTGGGAGATACTTCTACACCTGAGGAACTAATTGAAGGAGTCTTAAAAGTTGTGCAAGAGCATCATCATGCCTTCAGTAAACATCCTACAGATTATGGTGAAGTCAATGTAATCAAGCACACCATCTCTACCGGTTCACACCCCCCCAATCAAGGAAAGGTACCGGCCTATACCACTGACAAAGTATCAATCTGTGAAACAGATGATCAAAGAGATGAAAGATTCAAACATCATCCAAGACAGCCATAGTCCATGGGCTGCACCTCTAATCCTTGTCCGAAAGAAAGATGGTAAAATTTGATTCTGTGTAAACTACAGGAAGATTAACCAAATCACTCACAAGGATGCCTATCCTTTACCAAGAATCAAGGAGTCCTTGACAGCATTAGGATCCTCAGCTTACTTTTCTACCTTGGATTTAACCAGTGGGTACTGGCAGGTACCTATGGCCCCTGAATTTCATGAAAAAAACAGCATTTACTACCCCTATGGGCCTATTTCAATTTAACTACATGCCTTTTGGACTTTGCAATGCCCCTGGAACTTTCCAAAGATGAATGGAACGATGTTTGAAACTTTGAAACTGTCCTGCTATCCCTGGATGATGCAATCATAAAATCCTATGAAGACCACTTAAAACATCTTGCAGAAGTCCTCATCAAGTATGGACGTAAAATCAAACCATCTAGGTGCTACCTACCAAAATCAGAAGTCAAGTACCTGGGACATGTTGTCGGTTCTGAAGGTGTCAAGCCAAACCCAGAAAAGATAGCTGCAGTCCGGAATTGGCATACTCCTACCACAGTAAAAGAGGTGAGAAGTTTTCTTAGTTTTGCAGGATACTACGGACATTTCATCCCTCACTTCACCCAGATTGCTGAACCGATACAAGAACTGAGAGGACATCCTAAAAAGTTCCAGAAATCCCAGATAACGATTGAATGGAATGAAGAAAGAGATATCGCTTTCCAACTCCTGAAGAAGAAGTTGACAGAACCACCTATCTTAGGCTATCCAGATTACCAACAGCCATTCCATCTCTACACTGATGCTAGTAAGAAAGGCCTAGGAGCTGTCCTGTCTCAGGTGCAAGAAGGTAAAGAGAGAGTAGTTGCTTATGCTAGCAGATCTCTTAGAGGTGCCGAGAGAAATGACCAGAACTACAGTTCCCTCAAGTTGGAATTTCTTGTGCGGGCCATCACTGAAAAATTTAAAGACTACCTCGCAGTAATACCATTTGTGGCCTATACTGATAACAACCCACTGGCGCATCTTAACACAGCTAAGTTAGGAACCTTAGAATAAAGATGGGCCTCGCGTCTTGCCAACTACAATTTCACCGTGAAGTACAGGACAGGGAAGTCCAATGAAAATGTGGATGCTTTATCCCACCTGCCTACCAGAGAAGATCCCACTGAACAGATAGACGTATGGGAAGAAGTAGAGATGCCCGCCTTCTACCGACATTTTGCCCAACAAGATGTCATCACCATCAAAGGTAAAGAAGTCTTCCACTTCCAACAACAGACAGATCCAAAATCCCAAGTTGAGAAAAAGTTGGATTAAGTTGCAATCAGAAAGCAGACTCTTAGGTGAACTACAAGATTTCTTCACTAGTGGAAGAACACTGGAAAGAATCTGCAGGAGAAATGCAGACCCAGAGTTACTCAAGCTATGGAGACACCGAAAGCAACTCTTTATGCAAAAAGGACTAATGTTAAGAAGAACTCTAGATCCAATCACCAATGATTGGCTGTATCAGATTCTAGAGAAATAATTGCTTTTCCAGCTCACCATACCAGCTAAGGTGCACCGAACTCAACCAGACCAGTCTTGATAGATGCAATACAAAAAAGGAGACGTTCCAGCACACGGTAAATCCACATGGTTGTTTGTCTTTATTGGTCTTCAAGATAGAATCAAGTACAGCATGTATCTACACCCACCACCGTAGACGGTTAACATGTTTCGTACCTTACATGGTCCTTAGTCATAACCTGGTTATCACTAAGGACCATGTAAGGTCCGAAACATGTTAACCGTCCACGGTGGTGGGTGTAGATACATGCTATAATTGATTCTATTTTGAAGACCAATAAAGACAAACAACCACGTGGATTTACCGTGTGCTGGAACATCTCCTTTTTTGTATTGTATCAGATTCTAACACCACGCCGAGATGCCAGAATCATCCTTGAAATGTACTATGATAGATCAGGACACTTTGGTGTACAAAAAACTGAAGCTACTATCTGCAGAGAATTTTATTAGATTGGAATTAGAGGAGATATTGAGCCCTGCTTCCCCATCTGGTTGGCCCAACCACATCACAAGATGCACAAGGCAAACTCCAAAAGTCTCTTTAGCCCTTCCTAACGAATGCTACGGTGCAACACTTCTGTACCTATGCATTCCATAATGTTATTACAGGGCTCCCAAGTTATGGAACCTACCAATGACAAACCTTGAGGAAACTTCTGAAGTTCCTGCTGTAGTCATGAGACTATACCCTTTGTCACTCAGGTCCACAACTTTATATAAAATTATGCAGCAAAAGCACAGATACAACATAGTAAAATGCAACACATAAATACTCACAGAAAATGGGTGTCACCATGGGGTTCTACATGGGCTGGTCATGCTGGAAATGACTTGTGAAGATAAATTTCCAATAATCTGGAAAACTTCAATCTATGGCACCTTTAATTCGCCTTGATGTGTCAAGGAAGCAGTAAACGCGTGGGTTCATTTCTTTACTATACCAGAGTCACAGCAAAAAGTAAAACCGTGTTCCGAAATCACTCAGAAGTTTATCAATTTCTCCACATTTCAGTGCACACATCAACCCAGCCGGTTGACTTTGATGGATTAAGCGCCCACATAGATTTTTTTTAAGCTGTTTTTTCTGTTTATTGATCACTTTTAGAAAGCGTCTCCTCTAGCACAAAGTTTTCCTTTGCAAAAAAAAAATACATGTAGCATCAGGGCCAATTGTAGATTACGCTAGAATCGATTGGCCTTCAGAATGACTGATACAAAGTTTAGAAAAGAGATTGGAAGAGAGTTGCTTTTACCAACAGCACCACAGGTTGTGTCTATCTATGAACTGCTGTACCACCTCCATTCCTTGTGCGACCCTCCTGCCTCCGTCCCTCGTGCGACCCTCCTGCCTCCGTCCCTTGTGCGACCCTCCCGCCTCCGTCCCTCGTGCGACCCTCCCGCCTCCGTCCCTCGTGTGACCCTCTCGCCTCCGTCCCTAGTGCGACCCTCAGTCCCTCGTGCGACTCTCCGTCCCTCGTGCGACCCTCCTGCGTCCGTCTCTCGTGCGACCCTCTTGCCTCCATCCCTTGTGTGAATCTCCTGCCTCTGTTCTTCATGTGATCCTCCTGCTTCTGTCCCTCTTGTGGCCCTCTTCCCTCTGTTCCTTGTGCGACCCTGCTGCCTCCATGCCTCGTGTGACCCTCAAGCTTCTGTTCCTCTTGCGACCCTCGTGCTTCCGTCCCTCGTGCGACTCTCCTGCCTCTGTTCTTCATGCGAACCTCCTGCCTCTGTTCTTCATGCGAACCTCCTGCCTCTGTTCTTCATGCGAACCTCCTGCCTCTGTTCTGCATGCAAATCTCCTGCCTCTGTCCCTCGTTCAACCCTCCTGCCTCCGTCCCTCGTTAGACCTTCACGTCTCTGTCCCTCATGCTACCCTCCTGCCTTCTTTTGAAAAACAGTCTAAAAAAAGGAGTGTAGCTAAGTGGAGTTTAATGAGACTAATTTATTAAAGGCATTTGCCTTTGTTTGTGCTTGAACACCAGACATCAGCCATGAGGTGTGCCCAGTGAATTACACCAAATGTCTAATTTCTTGTGCTCCATTTGGAAAAATAAGGCACACTTTATTCTCTTTTTTTGACAAACAGAGGTGTAACTTGAATCCTCTCAGCATCAATGCAAAATATGTGACAGGGCCACCCTAAAACCACTATGGAGATTTGTCAAAACTGGTGTGAAGTAGTGTTGATAGAGCACCAAAGTGCTCGGGTAGAACACCTCAGGATGCTCGGGTGCTCGGTAGAGCACAATGGAAGTCAATGGGAGAACCTGAGCATTAAACCCGGCACCCCCTGCTCTGAAGAGGGTAGGGTGTCTGGTTCACATGAAAAGGTCAGAAATTGATGGAAACACTACTGAAATGGTTCAGGAACAGCATGGGGAAGATGTCTGGATGCATCTTGGACTCCCAGGCCGCTGCTGGGAACGATGTTGCCCGAGTAGTACGCCACTTTTACAGACTGACAATAATACGCACAAAACCGAAGATAAAATCTATTTTAGAGGAAAAATTGTTAGGAAACATTCTTTCCTGTATATTTACTTGTATATAAAGTGCAAGTGCTGCCAAAAATTACAAGGAAGAGGCATTCCGATACAACCTGTATATCACATAAAAGAGGGCCTCATTCACATTGTGGTACAATTGTTCAGGTAGTGGGACTCCTACACTCATAAAGCCCATGCACTAAGTGAAAGAGCAACCAAAAATTACAAGGAACCGATACTCCAATAAACCCTTTATTACACATAAAGGAGGGCATTATACACACCCTTTAAAAAATTATGATTGCTGGCCTGCTGGTGACCCTCAAAAACATTAGGAGCAAAGGCCTGCTGGTGACCCTCTAAAACATTAGGGGGAAGGGTCTGCTGCTGATCTGACCATCTAAAACATGAGGGGTGAGAGTCTGCTGCTGAGCTGACCATCTAAAACATTAGGGCTGAGGGCCTGATGCTGAGCTGACCATTGAAAAAATTATGGTTGAGGGTCTGCTGGTGAGCTGACTTTCTAAATTATTAGAGGCGAGGGCCTGCTGCTGATCTGACCATGGGAAAAATTATGGGCGAGGGCCTGCTGCTGAGCTGATCATCGAAAAAATTATGGTTGAGGGTCTACTGGTGAGCTGATTCTTTAAAACATTAGGGGCGAGTGCTTGCTGCTGATCTGACCATGGAAAAAATTATGGTTGAGGGTCTACTGGTGAGCTGATTCTTTAAAACATTAGGGGCAAGTGCCTGCTGCTGATCTGACCATGGAAAAAATTATTGTTGAGCGCCTGCTGCTGAGCTGACCATCGAACAAATTATGGTTGAGGGTCTGCTGCTTAGCTGACCATCGAAAAGATTATGGTTGAGGGCCTGCTGCTGAGCTGACCATCGAAAAAATTATGGTTGAGGGCCTGCTGCAAAGCTGCCCCTCTAAAACATTAGGAGCGAGGGCAGACTAATAAGCATGTTGATGGAGGAGGAGAAGGACGAGAAAAGGATGATTGAACCATATACCCATTTTTGTGGTGGAAGGGGTGCATGAGAATACAGTGTTATCAATACACCATAGAAGCCACATTTAGAGTGCCTTTATGTTCAGCCGCTTTCCTCTGGTGGAGTAGAGAAGTCAGGGGAAATCCAGGTCTTGTTCAGTTTGATAAGGGTCAACCTGTCAGCATTTTCAGTTGGAAGGTGGATGCGCTTATCAGTTATTATGCCACCAGCAGCACTAAATACCCGCTCTGCCAAAATGCTGGTGGCAGGGCAGGCCAGCACCTCCAAGGTGTAGAGCGCCAGTTCATGCCACGTGTCCAGCTTGGACACCTAATAGTTGATAAGCACAGAGGGATCATTGAGGACTCTGACACGGTCTGCTACTTACTCCATTATCTTCCAAAACTTTTCCCTCCTTGTGACACTAGGCCACGTATCAGGGTGAGGTTGCTGGCGGGGTGTTATGAAACTGTCCCAGGCCTTGGAGAGTGTTGCCTTGCCTCTGTTGGAACTGCTTTTGTTTCTTCTCGTCTCCCCTCCTCGGTTGCCAAGGAACTACGTACTCTACTGCCAGCGTTGTCAGCTGGAAATTTTTGGATACATTTTTCCACAAGGACCTTCTGGTATTGCACCATTTTGCTAGTCCTCTCCACCAGAGGAATGAGAGATTAAAAAGAAGTTCTCTTTGTAGCGGGGTCGAGAAGGGTGAACAACCAGTAATCGGTGTTGGCCAAAATGCGTATAACGTGAGGGTCACGGGAAAGGCAGCATAACATAAAGTCAGCCATGTGTGCCAGAGTCCCAACAGACAAGACTTCACTGTCCTCATCAGGAGGATGACCCTGGTCCTCATCCTCTTCCTCCTCTTCGGTCTATCCTCGCTGAACAGATGGAATAAACCTGCTGTGGGTACTACCCTCTGTACGGAGGCAACCGTCTCCAACTCCTCCTTCTCATCATCATCCAATTCGCACTGAGAAGACGAACTGAGGGTTGTCTGGCTATCACCCTGTGTACTGTCTTACCCCATTTCCACCTCTTCCACATGCAAAGCGTGCTCCTTCATTGTGAGCAGCGAGCGTTTGATTAGACACAGAAGTGGGATGGTCACGCTGATAATAACGGCATCACCGCTCACCATCTGTGTTGATTCCTCAAAGTTGCATAAAACCTCACAGAGGTCAGACATCCATGCCCACTCATCGCTTGTGAAGAGCAGAAGCTGACTGAAAAGGTGACGGCCATGTTGCAGCTGGTATTCCACTACTGCCCTTTGCTGCTCACAAAGCCTGGCCAACATGTGGAACGTGGAGTTCCAATGCGTGCTCACATCGCACAACTGCAATTGCAAGCGCTGCTGCAGTGTTGCCAGAATGGCGGCAGCTGTAGATGACTTTTGGAAATGGGCACACACGAGGCGCACCCTCACCAGTAGTTCAGGCAAATTGTGGTAGGTTTTGAGAAACCACTAAGCTGAACACGTGGGCTAGGCATGGTATGTGTGTGTGAGCTTGCCAAGCTCCAAAGCCGCCACCAAGTTACGCCCATTATCAGACACAACCATGCCTGGTTGTAGGTTGAGTGGCGAGAGCCACCGCTCAGTCTGGTCCCTTATACCCTGCCACAGCTCTGCAGCGGTATGCTGTTTGTCACCTAAACATATTAGTTTCAGCACGACCTGTTGCCGCTTCCCCACTGCAGTGCTAAACTGCTTCCAGCTACTGACTGATGGCTGACTGGTGCTGCAAGATGATAATTCAGAGATGGAGGTGGAGGAGGAGAAGGGGGGGTTGCAGCCACTAATGTAGGTGGTGGCGGAAATCCTGATGGAAATTGGGCCCGCAATCCTTGGCGTCGGTAGCACCTGTGTCATCCCAGAGTATGACTCGCTCCCAGCCTCCACAACATTCACCCAGTGCCATCAGGGAACTGTAGCATCCTTGGCCACAAGCACTTGTCCATATGTCAGTCGTTAAGTGGACCTTCCCAATAACTGCGTTGGTCAGGGTACGGGTGATGTTACGGGACACACACTGGTGTAAGGCGGGGACGGCACACCGGGCAAAATAGTGGCGGCCGGGGACTGAGTAATGAGGGACGGCCGCCCCCATCAGGCTGCGGAAAGCCTCAGTGTCCACAAGCCTAAATGGCAACATTTCCAGGGCCAGCAATTTGGAAAGGTGCGCATTTAGTGATATGGCCTGTGGGTGGCTGGGTATTTGCTCTTTCATTCTAAGGCCTGGGGTATGGACATCTGTACGCTGCGCAGGGACAGAGAAGTGGATGTGCTAGCTGATGCTTGCGAAGGTCCAGGTACAGGGCGGGAGGCCTCCGGGCCTGCGTCTTGGAAAGGGGATTTATAGAGATAATCCAAGGCACACCAATGTCTTTTGCTTTGCAAATTTATTATTGATACAAAAAGGTATTCATAAATTTTGTCAATATATGACTGGTCGCGCCATCATAGTAATATGAGCATAAATCACATATCTTTGTAGGCCATAATGTGTCCCAACGTTTCGGTCCTGTCAAAGACCTTTCTCAAGGGATCATGGCCGGGTAGCAAACGGCTTAATGCAATTGCTACCCGGCCATGATCCCTTGAGAAAGGTCTTTGACAGGACCGAAACGTTGAAACACATTATGGCCTACAAAGATATGTGATTTATGCTCATATTACTATGATGGCGCGACCAGTCATATATTGACAAAATTTATGAATACCTTTTTGTATCAATAATAAATTTGCAAAGCAAAATACATTGGTGGGCCGTGGATTATCTCTATATATCCTGCGACTTAAGTCCTCTGCGAGCACCCACCATTATACTAAGGTGTGCGGACTCCACAATCTCCCTCAATTGGACAGGGGATTGGCCAGCACGTAACACAGGGAAAGGGGATGCAGTGGTGTGACCTGCAGACACGCCTCTGCTCATTTCGGTACGGCACAGGTTGCAAGTGACAATTCTTTTATTGTCCGCAATTTCCTCAAAAAAGCACCAGACTGGGGAACACCTACTCCTTAGCAAGGGAGATTGCTACAAGGGGTTGCTCCAAAGAACAGTTGCGGGCCTGTTTTGTGTGGCCTGCCTTCTCCCTTTTGCCACCCCACTGCCTCTTCCAGCCTGTCCTCACTCGGCATGCCACTTTCCCAGGTTGGGTCAGTGATTTCATTATCCACCATCTCCTCTTCAACTTCCTTACTCTGGTCATCCTCCTGACTTGTTGACCTAACAACCTAACTTATTGGAAACTGTGTCTCATCATCATCATCCACCTCGTGAAAGACTAATTGCCGTTCCCCACCGTCATCTTCTTGTGACTGTGGATGCTCAAGAGTTTGGGCATCGGTACACACAATCTCCTCATATACCTCTTTAAGAAGGCTTGGCGAGAGGCCCAAATCAAGGAATGTCGATGAAAAGAGCTACTCGGAATATCCAAGTGTGGGATCACTTGTTTGGCAAGACTCTCCATGGTGGGAGGATTCAAGAAGAAAAATAACTCGTGGAGCGCCAGGATATGAAAAGGAGAAAGGCAGAAGATAGTATCCCCCGAAGATCTATATTCTCTTTTTGGTGTAAAGGCAAAAAGCCCCCAAAGTCCAATGTGAGGAATCGGTGAAAAAGGAAAGACCACAGTAAAAAAGGATCGGCAGATGCACAAAATGCCCGACTGATCACAGCTAATAGATGAAAAGAGGGGCTCTTAATAAAAACAGCAGATTAAATAAATATATTAATATTATTAAAAGCAATTACCGTACGTCAGACTGATGAGGTATATATAAGAGAATAGAACCCAGTTGGGTGTATATACACACTCTGTGTGTTACTTACTTCACGAGGGAGGGTGGCGCAAGATAAACTCAAGACACTTGACTCCAAACCCTCCCTCGCCAAGGTCGCTTGTAGAATATTGGTCCACTTGGTGTCCTTCAGATGGATGACCTGGTGGACTCTCAATAGGATACAAGGTTGTTTATTTAAAAAAATATTGACGCGTTTCGGGGTATTTAAAACCCCTTCATCAGGAGCACAACATATCACATACCACATGGACGCTTACAAGAAAATATAGTATCCATCTACAAAGAAAGCGGTAGTTCCATGTGGTGGAGTACTCACATCCGGCCCCATAACCCCGAAACTGGAAGTGCCCTCCGATCGTGAAACATATATTTAGTATAACCAATTCATAGTATTAGAAATATATAAAAACAGTGCAGGGCCAACAAATATTCATACCTCACTGCCCAAGATGTCCTGAATCCCCAGTAGAATCGTAGGTCCAGCGGGTTAATTGCGCTGATCACCGCACCCTGTGTGCCCCCCCCCCCACCTCCCCAGTATTAAAATCATTGGTGGCAGTGACCACAGGGTCCCCCCCCCCCCGTCATTTGTGGCAGCAGGCAGTTTCACTCAGCAGCATTTACTTACCTGCGGGGCTCTCCTCCTTCTGAGAACTCACAGGTCTATGCGGCGCATTCAGCAATGCGACGCATAGACCTGTGAGTTCTCAGAAGGAGGAGAGCCCCGCAGGTAAGTAAACGGTGCTGAGTGATTAACTAACCTTGGCGGCCAGGACTTCAGTAGTGTCCTGGCTGCCACGGTAACCGATCAAAGCCCGGCCATTACGCTGGGACTCGATCGGAATTGCCTGCTGCCACCAATGACGGGGGGGGGGAGGGGGACCCTGTGGCCACTGCCAGGGGGGGAGGTGGACCCTGTGGCCACTGCCACCAATGATTTTAATACTGGGGGGAGGGGGGTTAGGGCGCACTGGCCACCAATTATTTTAATACTGGGGATGGGGGGGTTAGGGCGCAATGGCCACCAATTATTTTAATACTGGGAGGGGGGGTTAGGGCGCACTGGCCACCAATTATTTTAATACTGGGGAGGGGGGGCGCACTGGCCACCAATTATTTTAATACTGGGGGGAGGGCGCACAGGGCCCTGTGATCCGCGCAATTAACCCGCACCTGAGGGGTTAATTGCGCGGATCACAGCGCCATGGCGGTATATTCTAACTTCAAGCGTCCCCATCACCATGGGAACGCCTGGTGGTTAGAATATACCATCGGATCTGAGTTAGATCGCGAAAACTCAGATCCGATAGTATATTCTAACCACCAGGCGTTCCCATGGTGATGGGGACGCTTGTCGGGGAGGAGTATGCAGAAGGGCAATAACTGTACTAATTGGGGGGGGGGGAAATGAATATTCTAAAAAACAAATATATGTGATATAGTACTATATACTTGTTTTTTAGAATATTCATCATATTGTAAGATGAATATTTAGTAACATAGCCAATATTTGTAAATTACACATATAGACTGAAATTTCACTAATGTAGTGCTATAATCATTTTTTTTTGGTCAATTTTTTTTGTCTCTTTCTGATTCAGAAAGAGACAAAAAAAATTTGACAAAATAAAAAAAGATTATAGCACTACATTAGTGAAATTGCAGTCTATATGTGTATTTTACAAATATTCACTATACAGGTCCTTCTCAAAAAATTAGCATATTGTGATAAAGTTCATTATTTTCTGTAGTGTACTGATAAACATTAGACTTTCATATATTTTAGATTCATTACACACCAACTGAAGTAGTTCAAGCCTTTTATTGTTTTAATATTGATGATTTTGGCATACAGCTCATGAAAACCCAAAATTCCTATCTCAAAAAATTAGCATATCATGAAAAGGTTCTCTAAACGAGCTATTAACCTAATCATCTGAATCAACTAATTAACTCTAAACACCTGCAAAAGATTCCTGAGGCTTTTAAAAACTCCCAGCCTGGTTCATTACTCCAAACCGCAATCATGGGTAAGACTGCCGACCTGACTGCTGTCCAGAAGGCCATCATTGACACCCTCAAGCAAGAGGGTAAGACACAGAAAGAAATTTCTGAAGGAATAGGCTGTTCCCAGAGTGCTGTATCAAGGCACCTCAGTGGGAAGTCTGTGGGAAGGAAAAAGTGTGGCAGAAAACGCTGCACAACGAGAAGAGGTGACCGGACCCTGAGGAAGATTGTGGAGAAGGACCGATTCCAGACCTTGGGGGACCTGCGGAAGCAGTGGACTGAGTCTGGGGTAGAAACATCCAGAGCCACCGTGTACAGGCGTGTGCAGAAAAATGGGCTACAGGTGCCGCATTCCCCAGGTCAAGCCACTTTTGAACCAGAAACAGCGGCAGAAGCGCCTGACCTGGGCTACAGAGAAGCAGCACTGGACTGTTGCATGTCATTCGGAAATCAAGGTGCCAGAGTCTGGAGGAAGACTGGGGAGAGGGAAATGCCAAAATGCCTGAAGTCCAGTGTCAAGTACCCACAGTCAGTGATGGTCTGGGGTGCCATGTCAGCTGCTGGTGTTGGTCCACTGTGTTTTATCAAGGGCAGGGTCAATGCAGCTAGCTATCAGGAGATTTTGGAGCACTTCATGCTTCCATCTGGTGAAAAGCTTTATGGAGATGAAGATTTCATTTTTCAGCACGACCTGGCACCTGCTCACAGCGCCAAAACCACTGGTAAATGGTTTACTGACCATGGTATTACTGTGCTCAATTGGCCTGCCAACTCTCCTGACCTGAACCCCATAGAGAATCTGTGGGATATTGGGAAGAGGAAGTTGAGAGACGCAAGACCCAACACTCTGGATGAGCTTAAGGCCGCTATCGAAGCGTCCTGGGCCTCCATAACACCTCAGCAGTGCCACAGGCTGATTGCCTCCATGCCACGCCGCATTGAAGCAGTCATTTCTGCAAAAGGATTCCCGACCAAGTATTGAATGCATAACTGAACATAATTATTTGAAGGTTGACTTTTTTTGTATTAAAAACACTTTTCTTTTATTGGTCGGATGAAATATGCAAATTTTTTTAGATAGGAAATTTGGGTTTTCATGAGCTGTATGCCAAAATCATCAATATTAAAACAATAAAAGGCTTGAACTACTTCAGTTGTGTGTAATGAATCTAAAATATATGAAAGTCTAATGTTTATCAGTACATTACAGAAAATAATGAACTTTATCACAATATGCTAATTTTTTTAGAAGGACCTGTATTACTATAACTTTGTTTTTTAGAATATTCGTCATATTCTAAAACAAGAATATATGGCAAATATTCATAAAATGCACAAAATCGCAATACGCAATTAATTAAATCGCATATTATTCGCGATAAATACAGGGAGTGCAGAATTATTAGGCAAATGAGTATTTTGACCACATCATCCTCTTTATGCATGTTGTCTTACTCCAAGCTGTATAGGCTCGAAAGCCTACTACCAATTAAGCATATTAGGTGATGTGCATCTCTGTAATGAGAAGGGGTGTGGTCTAATGACATCAACACCCTATATCAGGTGTGCATAATTATTAGGCAACTTCCTTTCCTTTGGCAAAATGGGTCAAAAGAAGGACTTGACAGGCTCAGAAAAGTCAAAAATAGTGAGATATCTTGCAGAGGGATGCAGCACTCTTAAAATTGCAAAGCTTCTGAAGCGTGATCATCGAACAATCAAGCGTTTCATTCAAAATAGTCAACAGGGTCGCAAGAAGCGTGTGGAAAAACCAAGGCGCAAAATAACTGCCCATGAACTGAGAAAAGTCAAGCGTGCAGCTGCCAAGATGCCACTTGCCACCAGTTTGGCCATATTTCAGAGCTGCAACATCACTGGAGTACCCAAAAGCACAAGGTGTGCAATACTCAGAGACATGGCCAAGGTAAGAAAGGCTGAAAGACGACCACCACTGAACAAGACACACAAGCTGAAACGTCAAGACTGAGCCAAGAAATATCTCAAGACTGATTTTTCTAAGGTTTTATGGACTGATGAAATGAGAGTGAGTCTTGATGGGCCAGATGGATGGGCCCGTGGCTGGATTGGTAAAGGGCAGAGAGCTCCAGTCCGACTCAGACGCCAGCAAGGTGGAGTACTGGTTTGGGCTGGTATCATCAAAGATGAGCTTGTGGGGCCTTTTCGGGTTGAGGATGGAGTCAAGCTCAACTCCCAGTCCTACTGCCAGTTTCTGGAAGACACCTTCTTCAAGCAGTGGTACAGGAAGAAGTCTGCATCCTTCAAGAAAAACATGATTTTCATGCAGGACAATGCTCCATCACACGCGTCCAAGTACTCCACAGCGTGGCTGGCAAGAAAGGGTATAAAAGAAGAAAATCTAATGACATGGCCTCCTTGTTCACCTGATCTGAACCCCATTGAGAACCTGTGGTCCATCATCAAATGTGAGATTAACAAGGAGGGAAAACAGTACACCTCTCTGAACAGTGTCTGGGAGGCTGTGGTTGCTGCTGCACGCAATGTTGATGGTGAACAGATCAAAACACTGTCGGAATCCATGGATGGCAGGCTTTTGAGTGTCCTTGCAAAGAAAGGTGGCTATATTGGTCACTGATTTGTTTTTGTTTTGTTTTTGAATGTCAGAAATGTATATTTGTGAATGTTGAGATGTTATATTGGTTTCACTGGTAAAAATAAATAATTGAAATGGGTATATATTTGTTTTTTGTTAAGTTGCCTAATAATTATGCACAGTAATAGTCACCTGCACACACAGATATCCCCCTAAAATAGCTAAAACTAAAAACAAACTAAAAACTACTTCCAAAAATATTCAGCTTTGATATTAATGAGTTTTTTGGGTTCATTGAGAACATGGTTGTTGTTCAATAATAAAATTAATCCTCAAAAATACAACTTGCCTAATAATTCTGCACTCCCTGTAGCATAATGACGAATATTCGATTTAGACGAATATAAGACGAATATTCAATCGAATCGAATATGGCACCTCCCGCTCATCACTAAAAGTCACCATCCCTCCCACCCCTGCAGCTGACAGAAGTTGATTTTTAACCTCTTTTGCTATACATCCCTGTCGGCTGAGGAGTGGGATGGGCGTGGCCTAACCAGATCTGGGCGTGGCTTAGCAGGACCTAAAAGTAGATTTTTAACTTCATTTTTTCAATCCCTGTCGGCTGAGGAGTGGAAGGGGCGTGGCCTAACTGGATTGGGGGCATGTCCCTTTGAACAGCTCACTCTCAGGCAGCAGCACTGTGCTGTCTGAGTGTGAGCTTCAGGGAGAAAGTCACCCTCCTTCCCACCTCTGCAGCTGACAGAAGTTGATTTTTAACTTCATTTTTCAATCCCTGTCAGCTAATAAGTGGGGGTGTGTGGCCTATAAGTTGATTTTTAACTTGATTTTTACAATCCTTGTTGGCTAAGGAGTGGGAGGGGGCGTGGCTTAGTGGGACCTGGGGGCAGGGTTTTAAGTTCGTTTTTTGAGGGTGGACACATTGTGGCAGGGGGCGTGTCTGGGCTCCTTCCTGCAAGAGTGACGCCCCTCTGGGCACCTTGCTG
Source organism: Bufo gargarizans (assembly GCF_014858855.1). NCBI lineage: Eukaryota > Metazoa > Chordata > Amphibia > Anura > Bufonidae > Bufo > Bufo gargarizans. Next base: position 170,999,499 of record NC_058088.1, on the reverse strand, counting down.
GCTCATTTGCTTACCAGATAAACTGGATTTTCAGAGGATAAAAACAGGCTTTACTTTAATAGCGATTATGCTTGTGACAGATTTCCTTTAAAGTTGACCTACAGCAGTGAAGATAAATGGCTGGGTTGTTTTGGAAACCTGGAGTAAAACTGTATGTGGAGGCTGGAGGACCTGCGAGCTTCTATTGGCTGATAAGGGTCATGTGACTAAGGTTCTATTGGCTAATGCATTTTTTAGGAATATCTCAGAAACAGTATGTGCTAGAGAGCTGAGACCTGGTCTAAAACCTTCCCGGACACCTGATGTACCTTTGTGCCAAATTTCGTGATTGTAAATGTGACGGTGCGGATTCCTTTAGCGGACATACACACACACACATACACTCAGCTTTATATACGGTATTAGATGGGCTTAAAAGAATACATAATATTGGTTGGTAGACCTAAGTGTATACCAGGTAATAGAAAGAACCTTTTCACTCTGGGTATGCCCTCTGCCTTAAAGTATGCCTCACAACTGGTGTGTTTTGTACAAAAGTTTTTTTTCCGTACAAATGTTTTTTCCCCCCCCCCCTTTTTTTAAGTATTGAATCTATAGATCCAATACATCTCTCTTCTACAGAGCTGGGAGTAGGAATGGGGAGCGACATCTATGGGGGTCAGTTTTGTGCCTGTAAAACTACCTACGTGTATTTCCGAGAAGTGTTTGGACACTCCATGCTTTAAATATTGTCGCTGAATGTTTGAACGATGTTGGGTTAGCCTTTCTCTCAATGTTTGGGTGGTACGGCCAATATACTGTAAGCCACAAGGGCATTCCAACATATATATCACATACTTGGTGTTACAGTTCATATGCTGTTTGAGATCAATGGATTCACCTGGATTGTGAACAGTAACGGTATTAACATTGTCCAAAATACTAAGACAACACATACAACGCTTCGAGCCGCAACGCAAAGAGCCCTATCATAATGTAACGAGATTTCCGTTGGAAATGTTGAATTTAGGGCAGGATGGTGCTATTATGCTCTTCAAAGTATGTGCCCGTCTAAAAGTAATGCCAGGTTTGGTAGGGCGGATTTTACCAATGACTGGATCATGATGAAGAATTGGCCAGTGTTTTTGAAGAATCTTTTTAATGGAGTTATGAAGAGGACTATATCTGGTGAAAAAGTTCAACTGCACATCAGATGGTTCTATTTTGGGGGTGATTAATCAAAGTTTTAGACAATCTATCTGGCTCTCTTTCAGGATTTTGGATTTAGAGTCTCGTATAAGGTGCTTCTGATATCCCTTGTCTCTAAACCTCTTCTGCAGTGGCTCTAATTGACTGGGAAAAGTATTGTCATCTGAGCAATTCCTAGCCGTAGGGAATATTCTTTTTCCATTTATGGAAATGACAGCTGCTGAAATCTAGGTAGCTGTTAGCATCCACTTCTTTGAAGTGGGTGCATGTTGCAATCCGACCCTCTCGAATCTGGAGGTGAAGGTCTAGGAACACTACAGAATTAGGATCTGAATGGGCAGTGAAGGATAGATTCCAATTGTTTTGATTTATCTTCTGAATGAAAGCTGGTAGAAAGGAGGGTTCTACTTTCCAAATGAAAATAATGTCATCAATAAATCTTCTATAGAAGACAATGTCTGCATGGTCAAGGAGACCCACCTTGCTTTCAAAAGCCCCCATAAATAAATTTGCATAGGAGGGAGCAAATTTAGTGCCCATTGCCGTTCCACACTTCTGAAGATAGAGTTCCCCTTGTAGTGAAAATAATTGTGTAAGTATAAAACGAATAGAGTCCAGAATGAAGGCCTTCTGACTTGGAGGTAGAAACAAGTCTTCAGTAAGGAAACCCTCTACTGCCCGGATGCCCAAATGATGTGGAATATTACTAAACAATGCTGAGACATCTAGTGTGACCCAGAACATTCCTGGTTCCCAGCAGAAATCCTGGAGGAGCGTAATTACATGGCTAGAGTCTCTCATGTAAGATGGTAGATGTTTGACATACCTATGTAGTGTTTGATCAATATAGGCTGATAAGTTTGATGTCAATGAGTCAACTCCCGAAATGATCGGTGGGAAGAAGGAGGATCAGGGTGAGGATTCTGTTGACCAGACTCTTGGCTACTGAGACTGGACTTTGTGGAAGACAGGGTGGTGCTTAACCGACTGGAAGCATTATCTGCTGCAATCCAACCGACCACCTGGTCGCACTGGTGCGACTTCGAGAGTGGTGTCCTGTGCCGCGGTGCAAACTGGGACATGAAGCTAGGTATCGTGCATGAGTGTGTTTCTTGTGCTCTGGCAGCAGGCACAGTTTCACTGCGCCAGGGCCACGGCCTCTGCGTGCACCATCAGCAGCACGGCCACTTCCCCGTCCCTCACTGCTCGCCTCCTGCATATTAAATTATGTATATGCGTGCAAGTATGTCACACGTACAGTAGCGCAGGTTTTGTAAGTGTATGCGCAAATAAATTACACTGAATATCACTAATATTTAGGATGGGCTAACGTTATGCAGGAGATGTAGCGCAGGTAATGTCGCTGTCACCAGCAGCTAATAAAAAATTACAGGGAATGTCACAGCTATGTGGGATAAGCAAACATTATACAGGAGATGTAGCGCAGGGGACACCATCTACAGAAAAAATACACTGGATGTCACAGATATTTTTAGGCTGCGCACACGTTACACAGGAGATGTAGCCCAGATAATGTGGGGTGCGCTAAAAAATATGTTGCTGCCAGATACAACAATAGTCCTTAAAAGGACTTTTGGGTCTCTAACACCAACCCTGCCTAACAAAAAAAATTAAATTCAATTCCCTACATTATCTGTCCCTTCCTATGCTCAGATCTCCCTGACTAAGACTGGCCGAAAGCACGTGTCATCGGGTGCTTTATAGCACCCGAAAACGCGTTCCGGCCAGCCAATCACTGTAATGCCAGTAACCAACATGGCTACGGCATTACATTGAGGGCAGTACTTACCTGCACGTTTATTTATCACAGCTCCTTTGAAAAAGGAAAGGTAGAATCTGATTGGTTGCTAGGGCCAACTAAGCCAGTTTTCCGTGACACCAGTTTTGATAAATTTTCCCATATGTGTAACTTTTGATTGCAAAGAGTCTTTTGGGCCTCTTAAGTCACCATGGCCCAGATGCACCCGCAGTACATACATTTATGTCTCCCTTAATGAGTGCAATTATAAGAGTGACCACTAGGTTACCCCACATGTCTTAGTGCTACTGAGTCTTTCTAGACCTAGATCAACCATGATTGTGACAAATCAAGTACCTTTAAATAGAGTGACCACTTGATTAACCCAAAAAAAGGAGAAATCCTAGACCTTGCCACAAACCCCACTAAGCCATGCCCCCTCTCCAGGAACTGTGCTTGGCAAGAATAAAACCAGCCCTGTACCTCACATGGATCCAGAGATCTCCCCATTCATTGCTCTACTAGATTTATAGCAAGCTGGCAGCTCAAGGGGAGTGTCTTTTCATCTGCAGCTCAGGGGACGTGTCTCAGATCTCCCTATCACAGCTCAGGGGGCGTGTCCATGCTCTCCCTATCACAGCTCGGGAGGCAGTTGAAGGATGAAACTGAGCATGTGCGACCATCTCAGTGAGCAGGACAAAAAAAAAGAAAAAAAACAAACAGCAGGTGGAGCTATACAGGTTGATTTCATTGAATAACTCAGTGGCTATACTTAATTTTTCATTACATGCAATTACAAAATTATTCAGATCCAGATGCTGTTTTGAAAACTGTAGAATATTTTTTGCGGGGTAACCCCTTTGAGGTGAGCTGCGCGGGGGCCCAGGGTGCTTTTCTCACCTTCAGTCAGTCACAGAGTGACATGTCTGCCAGATCTATGGTCAGTCAGTCTGTAGCTGTAGCGCATGATCAGATGCAATGCCGCTGTCTGAAGGTGGAGCCACAGAAAAGGAGGTCACCCAGGCATAAGTCCAGGCCTTGTGTTGGCAGAGGACAGGGAGCCAGGAAACAGGACTGTTCGGCTTAAAGCCAGACATCTGACCACCTTACCTATAAAGTACAATATGTTGGTGCAATGGGTCTCTATGGATGTGTAACACCCCAGAGTGGTGTTACCACTCCTGCACCCTGCTACTGTCTTTTATGGGCTAACACAGGGTCATCTTTTGTATTTTCTCCAGGTCCTCCACAATTTGCATTCCTAATTTTGTTATGCAATTTTTCATATGTAATGTGCCTGGTTCCCCAGCAGGTGGCAGCAAACATGACAGAGCTATAGTTAGATAGAATGGAACTCACCATTCCATCCCCCCCCCACCTTTGGTCAGAAGTGGGCCAGTCCTGCCTGTGCCGTGGCTCACTGCCCGCGTCTGGGGGATCCCTTGCCCCTTAGGAGGTTTCTACGAAATATGTTCCTTTTATAGAGCAAGTAAACGTGACGCCAGTTGCAGTTAAGCAACGAGGACATGGAGTCCCCTTTGTAGATGGTAGTGTTGGTACCCAGGGTAGGATTGTCAGAGTGTTGTAGAGTGGCCTACAATCTCTCTGTAGATGTTGTATGCACGTGTCACGGTGCTACTATCTGGATATCCTTGGATCCCAGACATGGTGTAGTCCGAAGCAAGTGCAAAAGGGATGATGAAGGAATAATTTAGTCCAGACTTTTAGTAACGCATAACACAGCTTTACTTGGCATAAAACGGTAATCCAAACAGTTTCCAAACTGTATCTTTGTCCATCAGCAGATATTGGCCTAACTTTGGCAGGCAAACACTTCTGCAACTATCTCAGCTCTGCTATGTAGGCTGGGTTAAATAGGAACTTCTCCTCTTCTGCTGGAACTTAGGTTAGCTGTGGTCTCTTTATCTTTAATCCTAGAAACTTCTTGTCCTGGCTTTGAGTACCTCAAGCTCTAGGTTCAGCTTGGATAAAGGCAATGCAAGCCCAGGAGGGGACAAGCAACCATGTAGGCATCATAGGCAGGGACTGTGGGCACAGCAGAGCAGGCAGAGCTCTGCTAGCGGCCACACAACCTCTCCCTGAGGAGAGTTAAGCTAGACTGCTCACTAACTAAACTCCTCCCTCTCTAAAGAGGGCTGGAACGGAACTAGAAGTTCCTTTCCATAGAAACTAGCTCTCTGCCAATGCTGCTGCCACCTGCTGGTGAACCAGGCACATTACATGTTAACATTGTTTTACAAGGAAATGAATACACACATTGCAGGAAATGGCGATAAATATCTGAAATGACACAGGATCCCACAATGCAGATAGTGGGGGTATAAAAGGAGGTGGTAATGCCACTCTGGGGCATTACATTTGCTACCAGAAGGAGGTGGGGCAGTTCTGGTTTGTGCTGGTTGAGACTCCATGTTGGAGCTGCCAGGATTCTAACCTATTCCTTGTCTGAAGATAAGTCTGACTAAAAAGTGAAGTGCAGCGTAAAGAAGAAGCTAAGTTATTCAGTCAGCTTATCAGTACAGCAGAGTGAGAGAAAGATATAGCAGAGTTGAGTTTGCCTGCCAGTTTAATGCTAAAGCCTGCTGGAACCAAGACAAAGCCCGAAAACTGTTTTAAGAAATGTTTATTCATGTAAAGCTACCGTTGAATTTCATCTCAAGGTCTGGACTCAAGTTGTTCCTTCTAATCCCTCAATTATTCACCCTATTATTTGCTTTGGAGCCAAAGCCTGTGGTCTAGCAGTATCCAGGGATGGAGCACCATGACACATAAAGAGACATTTAGGCCGCACTACACCACTAGGCCTTCATACTACACCTGCGGCGCGATATAGAGGGCCCTGGGCGGAGGCAGCCCGTTGCAGATGCTACACAGTATGTTACTAGAGGCTTTCTCAGCATAGACTTTCCGGTGCAACTGTAACGCTCACCCAGCTATGGCACCCTCAATGGCAGTGTGAAAGAAAATTCAGGTCAGCAGCGGCACAACCAGGAAGGTCCAGGCTTGTAGGTAAATTTATAGCTTTTCATTTATTCATAGTTTCCACAATGGTAGAGCATTTATTTGAGCCATCATTTGCCAATTCAACATACGTTGCATATTGTAGGCATGCATATGGCGGTCTATTGGATTGCAAGCATTCATATTGCGGTCTGGTGGTTGCCCAGGCTTGTGTTTATAATGTTAAGCAGTCGTCTTTTACCTTCCCTTGTGACTCCATAGCTACTTGAGCAAAGAAATGGCTTGTTGTACTGTAAATGAATGACTGCCAGTAAAGTGGGAGATGAGCGAGACACGGCATATTATGCATTAAGTCACTGTGCAGACAGGAGGATGGCTGATGGTTTTATTACTGCCTCCTTCCACAGGACATTACTGGTGATTTAATGCATCTGACTGCCAAGATTTATGAGACCTTCTCTCATGGTGCTACCTAGGTACAAACACTCCAAGTCATTTACATAGGACGGGTGCAGTGCAAACATTGTGTTACTTCCTAATGGATAGCTGGGTCATATCAATCAAGGAATGGGTTTAGATATTGCCAGGGTTTCATTTTTCACTGCTGCCGGTTTTATATATTTTTTTTTCCCCATAAAATCATTGTCTATAGGTTTTTTAGTTCTAGTACTTTGGACCTTTTAAAGAATTTATATTTAAGAGCACCTATCAGCACTATCTGATAGGGTTGATCCTGCTGATTTAAACGACACCTGTCTTGTAAAAATCGGTTGCAGTGTTCCTGAGATAAAATATTTTTATTCTTTGTGCTCATGAGGGCTTCAGGGCACTAAGGGGTGGGGCCTGGCCTCAGTTTTCAGTCCTGGCCCCGCCCCTTGGTGCACTGAAGCCCTCATTTCCACATAGAATAAATGTCCAATTTTCTCAAGAACGCCACAACCGATTTTCACAAGACAGATATCATTTTAATCAGCAGGATCGACTCTACCAGATAGTGTGCAAGATTTAATAGGGTTGATCCTGACAGGTGCACTTTAAATATTTAGTTTATGGCCTTCTATGTATTTTACTGCAGCATTAGTGATCTCTACATGCTTAAAAACTCTAATATATGATATAAGCTGAATATAGTCAAACAATATGGAGACGGGAGGTAAAGTGTGTTGGGTGATACATGGGCAGTGCACACAGCTATCTGGCCAATCATAACTAATGAGGTGCACTTCTCACAGGCCTTGGTGCAGGTTATATGGTTCACTCTTATACTCTATGCTGTTCTGTATACAGATGTGTCCTTTTTTACCTTTCTTTTTTTCCCAGCATATCCATAGATGAGATACACGAGACGAGCAGCTCTGAAAAAAACTTGATTTTGCGATACTCTGTTAGGAGACATTTACGCTATATGTGTCTTTATGTAGCCAGCCAGTGGTTGTGATGTGGATTGCATCCTTTGCTAGCATGCTACAATAGTGTAGTGAAGTATTACATTGTATAGTACAAGCGATAAGTGATTGCTGATTTAAGTCCCCTAAGGGGGCTAAAAAAATTGAAAAACACTTGAATAAAGTCTTTAAAAATATGTAAAAACAAAAATAAAAATAAATGCTAAAAACACATCGCTACTAAAATATTAACCTACCCTGCCTTCCCAGACTACTTTTCCTTGGCACCATAACCATAACATCCATCGACGGGGGGGACACATGACTGCTGCGGCCAATCACAGCCAGGATTACAATGACAGATATCACCTATATGCTGATTACACAGGATCCACCATTTAAAATAGGTGATATCACAGCTTCTCTACCCCCTCCTGACCTCTCAGATCACAGAGCATCCCATAGAAGTCAATGGGTTCCTCTCCTGTTCCTTATGCTTATGGTCCATGTGGCCAAACACAGAAAGTCTTGACTTATTTTAGGACTAGTGGCCTTTGTAAAAAAATGCAGGATTTAATTTTTTTTTTACATAACTATAGTTTACTATAAATACAAATCACAAAAAAACTAAAAAATCTATGTAAAAACTGGATTTTAAAAGTGGGTCATTTTCTGATGACACTTCCCCTTTAAATGATTGAAACAGTTGGTTAAAGGATTTATGCTGTGATTGATGTAACAAATCAAAATCAGACATCATATAGGACATAAAAATCTCTTTATAACAAAGCTAGAACCAGCCCTGGTCCTCAAAAGGGTCCAGAGATCTCCACATTCATTGCTCCAATTGCTAGATTCTTCTCAGCCTGGCAGCTCAGGATGCGTGTCCTTTCTGCTGCAGCTCAGGGACGCGTCCTTTATGCTGCAGCCCAGGTTTTTTTTTACTTTCTGCTGCAGCTCAGGGACGTGTCCTTTCTGTTGCAGCTCAGGGACGCGTCCTTTATGTAGCAGCTCATGGGGCGTGTCCTTTCTGCTGCAGCTCAGGGGGCGTGCCATTTCTGCTGCAGCTCGGGGGCGTGTCCTTTCTGCTGCCGCTCAGGGGCGTGTCCTTTATGCAGCAGCTCAGGGGGCGTGTCCTTTCTGCTGCATCCCTCTTCCTTTAACTGCCACAGCTTCTAACAGAACATACAGCTTAAACCGAGCAAGTTAGCCAGACAAAAAAATAATAATATATAAGGAAAAGAACAAACAGCAGGTGGCGCTCTTCAGATCTGTTTTATTGAATAACTCTACATTTTTAATTCCAAGCAAATACAAAAGTATTCAGATCCGGGGGCTAGGTTGGTAAAATGAAGAATATGTATTTGTGACACAACCTCTTTAATGATAATAAAAAAATAAAAAAAGTAAAGGTTGCTGTACTGTCAGCCAAATTTTGCAAGCCACGTCACCTCACCCCAGATGGTGTGCCTGATACATATTTTCCTAAATCTGTGCCCCCGCCCCCCGCCCCTTTAAACAATCTGTTTCGGTTTAAATAAAATGGCGTTGATATTTCCCGAGCGCTCAGCTTGTCTGCTCTGTATGTAAATCTCTCCCCTCTTATCTAGGATACAGTAAATTAAACCGCCATCCACCCTGTCTACGCGCTCTGCGATCACCGGTGATACTCAATATCTGGAGACACCGGCGTGTACACCTTCTGGGGAGCGCCAATATTTCCAGGAATGCTTGGACGATACTGATTGTTTCTTGAGATTATGCAATGCAAACAGCCTCCCTCCCCTTTGGCGCACACAATGGAGCAGCGCGGCGCTCTCGTCCTGAAACGCGTCCTGCCAGTTATTAATAGACTGAGGGCTTTATTTAAAGCTTGCTGTCTGTGCCGGCAGAACCGCGATGGGAAGAAACCCAATCTTTTTATAAACCTCCTGCTCTTCTGCTAATAAATATTCTACGCACATACAGCGCGGGATATATTTAGCAGCGATCAACAGAACATGATCTGGCGATGTAGCGTCACTGATATCATCTCCATAGCAAAAGAAAAATGCGCCTGCACACTGCAGACAGAGACGGAACGCGGGATCTGCTCTCCACATACGAGAAAGCAACCTGTCTCTAGCCAATAGTTCGAGAGGGCCTGGCAGCAGGATCAACCCAAGCATTAGGGTTAGGGTTGATCCTGGTGAGTAAAACGCTGCCTGGGTGGTGATAATCAGTTGCGCCGTTCCAGAGAAAACAGAGTTGGACCTGTCAGCAGGATCCACACCATTAAACCATGCATACCATCTGTTAGGGCTGATCCTGCTGATTAAATCGCTGCCTGGATGGTGAAATTCTGTTGTGCCGTCTCTGAGAAAACAGAGTTGGACCTGTCAGCAGGATCCACACCATGGATACTGCCTGTTAGGGTCGATCCTGCTCATTAAAACACTGCCTGGATGGTGAAATTCTGTTGTGATGTTCCAGAGAAAACAAAGTTGGACCTGTCAGCAGGATCCACAACATTAAACCATGTATACTGCCTGTTAGGGTCGATCCTGCTGATTAAATCGCTGCCTGGGTGGTGAAATTCGGTTGCACTGTTGTGGACAAAACAGAGTTGGATCTGATCTGTCGGACAGCATCCACTCAGCTAAACAATGCATGCTGCCTGTTAGGGTTGAACCTGCTGGTCAAAACCATACCTGTAGGTGGAGTTTAATTCCGTATACAAATGAGGGCTTTAGTGCACCCAGACCCTCAGTGCACCTGTGCTCCTTTATTTTCCTCCATTTGTCACACCCCCTGCTCCGAAGCCCTAATTTGCATATGCAGTTAAACTTTGTTTTCTCTGGAGCAGTGCAATGGATTTTTGCCACCAAGGTATAATTTTAATCAACAGGATCAACCTTCACAGGAAGGACCCTAGTTTATTACAGTTGATCCTGCTGACAGGAAGGGTATATAAATCTATCTCTAGGCTTTTGAACTATGTGAAGAAATTGCAATAATGAAAAGTTTTAACAAAAATGAATCCGTAAGTTACTTGTGCCCAGTGGCACACCCTCCGTAGGGGCAGTTCAGCCACCTGCTTTGGGGCTGGGGCACAGGGGCCCGGCGCTGAACGCCTTCTTCTGTTGCCAACATGAAAACAAGGTATTTTCATGCGGCTGTCACTAGAAGTAGCTCAATGGAAAGAGAGTCTTACACCTTCCATTGCAGTCAATGGTAACTGTATACATTCCTGTGGACTGAGCTCCCTCTAGTGGTGGCTGCAGTAAACATAGATCTGTATGGGGGGACTGATCAATGTACTTACTCCAGTATAAATGCGGTAAAAAACATAGTGCTCGGAATGAGCGTCATATTTATAAAATACCTACTGTATTACACTTTTTTACGACACTTTTTCCAGGGCATGGGGCTGGGAGTATTTGATGTATGCTTACTGGGAAACTAATTGGGAAGGGGGCTACACTTAAAGATCTAAGGCCCAGTCCTTAAAGATGTATAGGATATGCCATACATGTTCTGTAGGTGTGGGTTTTCCATCTTTGGGACCCTGTCCTATCTGAGGAATGGGACCCCCTTGTGAAATGAGGAGATGCAGCATGTGCACTTCTCTCTCCATTTACCACTATGGGCCTTCTGACAATATAGATCAATTTTTTTTTGGTGTAACACCCCGGAGTGGTGTTACTACTCCTACACCCTGCTACTATCTTTAATGGTCTAACCTAAATGCCATCTTATGTATTTCTGTCTAGGTCCTCTACATTGTGCAATGCTATGATTTCTATGCAACTGTTTATGACATGCAGTGTGCCTGGTTCACCAGCAGGTGGCAGTGCAAATGGCAGAGCTATATTTAGAGAGAATGGAACTTACTATTCTATTCTCCCCCGTCTGGGCAGAAGTGGGCCAGTCCTGCTTGCTACCAGAAGAAGGGGTGGCAGTTCTAGATTATTCCAGTTTAGATTCCATGTTGGAGCCGAGAAGACCTGAAAGAAGTAGAAGTCAGAGGAAATTGTTCTTCGGCTGAAAATAAGTTATTTGCTGAGTGTCAGGAGGGGAATAACAGCCAAAGACACCCCATCCAAAGATACCAGAACAGACATAAAGTACAGAAAACAGACTTAAGCAGAGTTTAGTGCAGCACAGAGCAAGAAAGTGATGTATTTAAGCAAGCCTGTCAGTACAGCAGAGGAAGAGAGAGAGCAGAGTTGAGTTTGCCTGCCAGTTTATGCTAAAGCCTGCTGGAACAAAGACAAAGCCTGCCAATCATTAGCATTAAAGTTTACTCAAGTAACGCTGCCGTTGAATTTCACAACAAGGTCTGGACTCAAGTTATTTTTCCTTCATCCCTCAATTATTCCCCTTTTTAATGCTACAGAGCCAAAGCCTGGGGTCCCACTGTATCCAGGTAGGAGCACCGTGACACATAAAGAGACATATAGGCCGCACTACACCACTCGGCATTCCAAGTAAAACTGGGAAGCGATAGGGCCCTGGTAGGTGGGGAAGCGCTTTGCACTGGCAGGAAATACTTAGGACAGGTCTGATCAGTCACGTTCCGGCTCCTGCTCAGCCCCACCAAGCCATTTGGGGGGCTACAGTGCTGCGGCCTTTTCAAAGTATACCAAGCTGGTAAATAGTATGCCAAGGCGCCAGAGAACTCACTGAACACCATGGCCCCATCCAAAAGCTAATCGGTGGGGGTTCCAAGATTCAGACCGCCGCCGATTAGATACTGATGACCTATCCTGGGAAAAGGTCATTAATATTTAAAGGGATTTTCTCACTTTTGCAAGTGACATTTATCATGTAGTGAAAGTTAATACAAGGCACTTACTAATGTATTGTGATTCTCCATATTGCCTCCTTTGCTGGCTTGATTCATTTTTCCATCTCATTATACACTGCTTGTTTCCATGGTTACGACCACCCTGTAATCCATCAGTGGTGGTCGTGCTTGCACACTATAGGAAAAAGCACTAGCATTTGCAACGGGCCACCTCCCCCCATTGCCCCCCATATCGTGACCCAGGTATAGTAGAAATGCTGAGTGGTGTGGTGAGGCCTAAATGTCTCTTTATGTGCGTCATGGTGCTATCTTCTCTGTTAAATGGATTTTGATACCCTGTACCAGATTAGAGGGGTCAGCATAAGCTAAAACGCAATTTAAGTGCATGTTGCTATGGGAAACGACAGCAGAATTAAGATCCAGGGAAGAAGGAACTGTATTTTCCCTTTTCCAAGATGGCCACCGCTTCTACTTCCTGTAGGGGTACAGTTGATTTCTTTGTCCTCCTGGGAACTTGTACTGAACACCTTAGTTCCTTTTGCTGCAAGAATGGTTCCTACGTCTAGGCGGGCTGTTTGGTTCCCTCCCCTCTTCCTTTCAATACACAATGCCCAAATCCAAGATGAACGATTAACCCCTGTTTTGCCACAGTGCTGCAACTGATGCAGATTCACACTCTCCAGCAGTAAATACAGACGTGGACAAAATTGTTGGTACCCTTTGGTCAATGAAAGAAAAAGTCACAATGGTCACAGAAATAACTTTAATCTGACAAAAGTAATAATAAATTAAAATTCTATAAATGTTAACCAATGAAAGTCAGACATTGTTTTTCAACCATGCTTCAACAGAATTATGTAAAAAAATAAACTCATGAAACAGGCATGGACAAAAATGATGGTACCCCTAACTTAATATTTTGTTGCGCAACCTTTTGAGGCAATCACTGCAATCAAACGCTTCCTGTAACTGTCAATGAGACATCTGCACCTCTCAGCAGGTATTTTGGCCCACTCCTCATGAGCAAACTGCTCCAGTTGTGTCCGGTTTGAAGGGTGCCTTTTCCAGACTGCATGTTTCAGCTCCTTCCAAAGATGCTCAATAGGATTGAGGTCAGGGCTCATAGAAGGCCACTTTAGAATAGTCCAATTTTTTCCTCTTAGCCATTCTTGGGTGTTTTTAGCGGTGTGTTTTGGGTCATTGTCCTGTTGCAAGACCCATGACCTGCGACTGAGACCAAGCTTTCTGACACTGGCTAGTACATTTCTCTCTAGAATTCCTTGATAGTCTTGAGATTTCATTGTACCCTGCACAGATTCAAGACACCCTGTGCCAGACGCAGCAAAGCAGCCCCAGAACATAACAGAGCCTCCTCCATGTTTCACAGTAGGGACAGTGTTCTTTTCTTGATATGCTTCATTTTTTCGTCTGTGAACATACAGCTGATGTGCCTTGGCAAAAACTTCGATTTTTGTCTCATCTGTCCACAGGACATTCTCCCAGAAGCTTTGTGGCTTGTCAACATGTAGTTTGGCATATTCCAGTCTTGCTTTTTTATGATTCGTTTTCAACAATGGTGTCCTCCTTGGTCGTCTCCCATGTAGTCCACTTTGGCTCAAACAACGACGGATGGTGCGATCTGACACTGATGTTCCTTGAGCATGAAGTTCACCTTGAATCTCTTTAGAAGTCTTTCTAGGCTCTTTTGTTACCATTCGGATTATCCGTCTCTTAGATTTGTCATCAATTTTCCTCCTGCGGCCACGTCCAGGGAGGTTGGCTACAGTCCCATGGATCTTAAACTTATGAATAATATGTGCAACTGTACTCACAGGAACATCTAGTTGCTTGGAGATGGTCTTATAGCATTTACCTTTAACATGCTTGTCTATAATTTTCTTTCTGATCTCTTGAGACAGCTCTTTCCTTTGCTTCCTCTGGTCCATGTCGAGTGTGGTACACACCATATCACCAAACAACACAGTGATTACCTGGAGCCATATATATAGGCCCAATGGCTGATTACAAGGTTGTAGACACCTGTGATGCTAATTAGTGGACACACCTTGAATTAACATGTCCCTTTGGTCACATTATGTTCTGTGTTTTCTAGGGGTACCATCATTTTTGTCCATGCCTGTTTCATGAGTTTATTTTTTTACATAATTCTGTTGAAGCATGGTTGAAAAACAATGTCTGACTTTCATTGGTTAACATTTATAGAATTTTAATTTATTATTACTTTTGTCAGATTAAAGTTATTTCTGTGACCATTGTGACTTTTTCTTTCATTGACCAAAGGGTACCAACAATTTTGTCCACGTCTGTAGATGCTATAAAGTCTCTTGTAAAGGCGCAAAAGTAGTATCCTGTTCCTGATGCCAATTTCAAAGTGCACATCCCTCCAGGGCCCCTCTATATCGCGTCCCAGGTGTAGTAGGAATGCCGAGCGGTGTCTCTATATGTGTCTCTTTATGTGTGTCACGGTGCTCCTACCTGGATACTGCTGACCCCAGGCTTTGACACCAAAGCAATAAAAAGGGGGAATAATTGAGGGATGGAGGAAAAATGACTTGAGTCCAGACCTTGAGATGAAGTTTAATGGCAGCTTTACTTGAATAAACGTTTCTCCAAAACAGTTTTCGGGCTTTGTCTTGGTTCTAGCAGGCTTTAGAATGAACTGGCAGGCAAACTCAACTTTGTTTTATCTCTTTCTCTCTGCTGTACTGACAGGCTAGCTTAGTAACTTTGATTCCTTCTTTATGCTTCACTCCACTCTTTAGTCTTACTTAGTTTCAGCCAAGGAATAGGTTAGTGTCCTGTCAGCTCCAACATGGAGTCTGAACCAGAATAATCTAGAACTGCCACCCCTCCGTCTGGTAGCAAGCAGGACTGGCCCACTTCTGCCCAAAAGGGGGAGAATGGAGTGGTAAGTTCCATTCTATCTAAGATAGCTCTGCCACAAACGCTGCCACCTGCTGGTGAACCAGGCATATTACATGTATAACAGTTGCATAACAATGTTATAGATGCACATTGAGGTGAACCTGGAAGAGAATTACACAGATTACATTCAGATTAGCCCATTAGAGACAGTAACAGGGTGTAGGAGTGGTAACACCACTCTGGGGTGTTAAACATATGGGCACTCCCACGGTACCGGCCACCAGACACCCCAGCTCTTTTTCCAATTGTGTGCAAGCACGACCACCACTGATAGATTACAGGGTGGTTGTAACCATGGAAACAATCAGTGTATAATTTGATGGAAAAAAGAATCAAGCCAGCAAGAGAAGCAATATGGACAATCACAATACATTAGTAAGTGCCTTGTATTAACTGTCAATACATGATAAATACCACTTGCCAAAGTGAGACAACCCCTTTAACTCCTTCAACACCGGGCCTGTTTTCACCTTCCTGCCCAGGCCATTTTTTGCAAATCTGACATGTGTCACTTTATGTGGTGATAACTTTAAATTGCTTTTAGTTATACAGGCCATTCTGAGATTGTTTTGTCGTCACATATTGTATTTGATGACAGTGGTAAAAATAAGTTTAAAAAAAAAAAAATTTTCATTAAAAAAATACCAAATTTACAAAAAAAAAAAATGTACAAAATTCCAAATTTCAATTTCTCTACTTTTATAATAGATAGTAATACATTACATTCTCCATATGTCTACTTCATGTTTGGATCATTTTGAAAATGACATTTTATTTTTTGGGGACGTTAGAAGGCTTAGAAGTATGGAAGCAAATCTTTAAATTTTCAGAAAATTTCCAAAATTCACTTTTTAAGGACCAGTTCAGGTCTGAAGTCACTTTGCGAGGCTTACATAATAGAAACCACCCAAAAATGACCCCATTTTAGAAACGACACCCCTCAAGGTATACAAAACAAATTTTGCAAACTTTGTTAACCCTTTAGGTGTTCCACAAGAATTGATGGAAAATAGAGATGAAATTTTAGAATTTAACTTTTTGGGCAGATTTTACATTTTAATACAATTTTTTCCAGTAGCAAAGCAAGGGTTAACAGCCAAATAAAACTCTATATTTATTACCCTAATTCTGTGGTTTACAGAAACACCCCACATGTGCTCGTAAACTGCTGTACGGGCACACGGCAGGGCGCAGAAGGAAACTGGTTTTTAGATGTCGTGTCTCATTTGAAGCCCCCCTGGTGCACCCCTACAGTAGAAACTCAAAAAAGTGACCACATTTTGGAAACTACGGGATAGGGTGCCAGTTTTATTGGTACTATTTTGGGGTAAATATGATTTTTTATTGCTCTATATTAAGTTTTTTGTGAGGCAAGGTGACAAAAAAATTTATGTTTTTGCACCGTTTTTATTTTTTATTTTTACAGCGTTTACCTGAGGGATTAGGTCATGTGACTTTTTAACAGAGCAGATCGTTACGCACGTGGCAATACCTAATATGTCTACTTTTTCTTATTTATTTAAGTTTTACACAATAATAGCATTTTTGAAACCGAAATAATGATATTTTAGTGTCTCATAGTCTGAGAGCCATAGCTTTTTTATTTTTTGACCGATTCTCTTAGGTAGGGTCTCATTTTTTGCGGGATGAGGTGGCAGTCTGGTTGGTACTATTTTGGGGGGCATACGCCTTTTTGATCACTTGCTGTTGCAATTTTTGTTATGTAATGTGACAAAAATGGCTTTTTTTACACAGGTTTTTTTTTTTTTTTACGGTGTTCATCTGAGTGGTTGGGTCATGTCATATTTTTAAAGAGCTGGTTGTTGAAACAAAAAAAATGATGTTTTAGTGTCTCCATGTTCTTAGAGCTTTAATTATATATATTTTTTTGGGCAATTGTCTTAGGTAGGGGCTAATTTTTTGCGGGATCAGGTGACGGTTTTATTGATACCATTTTGGGGGGCATACGCCTTTTTGAACGCCTGGTGTTGCACTTTTTGTGATGTAAGGTGACAAAAATGGCTTCTTTTTTTTACACAGTTTTTTTTTTTTTATGGTGTTTATCGGACAGGGTGGATCATGTGATATATTTATAGAGCCGGTCATTACGGACACGGCGATACCTAATATGTGTTTATTCTTTTCCTGTTTTTTATTATAAAATAAAGGGAAAGGGATGTTTTTTTCTTTGTTACTTTATACATTTTATTACTTTATTAATTTTATTAAAAACACATTTTTTTTTACTTTTTTTACTTTACTTTATTTATGACATTCACTTTTGGGGGTCTGATCCCCTCTGCAATGCATTACAATACATCTGTATAGTAATGCATTGCCTGTTAGAGTATGACACTGAGTCATACACTAACAGGTTGCCTAGGAGACGGGCCTGAGGCTGGATCTCTTCGGCTCCCATAGAAGGCAGTTCCGGATGCCGTGCAAGGCATTGGGCAGCCTCTGCACGGCATCGGGCTGCCTTGTGTCGCATCGGGTCCCCGCCACAGCAGCGCGGGGACTCGATGCGATCGTTCACCTGACACAAACCTCTTCTATGTCGCGGTCAGTGTGGACCGCGGCATAGAAGGGGTTAATCCGCCGGCATCGGCTTTTACAGCGATGCCGGCGGATACAGCAGGGGCCTGGCTACCACGGACTGCCCGGCCCCTGCAGTGATTGCGCGTGCACCGCTATATGGGCGAGGCTTAGGCGGTGGGTGGGGCTGACTGATTCACGCGCATAACAAAACACAAGGTGCATATTAAAATATATAACACTATATAACGACTATATAAACTGACTATGGTCTCTGCTGCACTGGTCTCTGCTGCACTGTACCGTATTTTTCGCCCTATAAGATGCACCTGGGTTTTAGAGGAGAACAATAAGAAAAAAATATTTTTCATTACACCTCAGGTCAGACCAGCAATCAGACCCCCAATGTTAATCAGACCTCAGATCAGACCCCCAATGGCTCAGATCAACCCCCAAACCTTTAGCCATCTATCAGCCCCTAATGTCAGCCATAAACCCCCCTAATGTCAGCCATATGTCTGCCCCTCATGCCTTCCCCTCATGTCAGCCATATACCTGCCCCTCATGCCAGCCATATGCCTGCCCCTCATGCCTGCCCATCATGCCTGCCCCTCAAGTCAGCCATATGCCTGCCCCTCATGTCAGCCCCTCATGCCAGCCATATGCCTGCCCCTCATGCCTGCCCATCATGCCTGCCCCTCAAGTCAGCCATATGCCTGCCCTTCATGCCAGCCCCTCATGCCAGCCATATGCCTGCCCCTCATGCCAGCTATATGCCAGCCCCTCATGCCAGCCCCTCATGTCAGCCCCTCATGCCAGCCCCTCATGTCAGCCCCTCATGTCTGCCCCTCAGGCCTGCCCCTCATGCCAGCCCCTCAGGCCTGCCCCTCATGCCTGCCCCTCATGTCTGCCCCTCATGTCTGCCCCTCATGTCAGCCCCTCATGTCAGCCTGTCATGCCTTCCATATGTCCCCCAGGTCAGCCATCAGCCCCTAGTGCAAATAAAATAAAATAAAAAAACACTTACCTCTCCTGCTCCTGGTCACCATCGCGATCCTCTTCATTCTGCTGTCGCCTGTGTATCGGGGCGCACAGTGCGAGATCACAGAGCGACCTCACGCTGTGCGCAGCCCTGCACAGCCGATAGCCGAGCCGTGGACCAGGAAGTGGTGAGTACAGATCCTTCACCGCTTCCTGGTCCTTCTGTACTAATGAAGCACTTACATAATGGAAGCACTTCATTAGTAACGCATTAAAGACTGCCCTGATCGCCGCGGCCATGCAAACCATCCTCCAGGGCCCGGTCCTGGGCCGCGGCCCAGCGGTTGGGGACCGCTGATCTAGTACACGACAGTCTCTTTCTAACAAAGCTAGAACCAGCCCTGTACCTCACATGCTGCGGTATTTTGTCCCTCCAAAATTCTAGAACACTTGCCGGAATACCGGATCCAGCATTATTTTACATTGAAATGCATTAATTCTGGATCCGGCCCCAAGTGTTATGGAAAAACGGATCAGTTTTTTCGGTCTGTGCATTCCAGGTGACACCAGAGAGATGGATCCGGTATTGCAGTGCATTTGTGAGACGGATCCACATCCGGATCTATTTACAAATGGTATCCGTTTGCATACAGATTGCGACGGAATTGCCTGCCGGAATCAAGCAACGCAAGTGTGAAAGTATCCTAAGTCCCAACTATAGCACTCTAGTACTAAATATGCTGTTTTCTGCTTATCTTGAGCTATCCAATAAGGGCGTTCTCCCTCGTGGCAGACATCAGTCTTCTGCTACATTATTTGCAGGATGCTCTCCTGAAGTAATCAGGTTTTCAGGTTTCCACTATATCCCGGAAAGGCTTCTTCTAGTGAATAAGGACAATCATGCGCACTAATTATCCATTCGTGTCCCGGCACTTGGAAAGTTGCTCTCAGGCACTTGTGCTGATGAGGTCCATAAGCTGGATTCAGCTGTAACCCTCACTAGGCTTGCTTCATATTTAGACATAGACTTACTGTCTGGTGCTTGGCTGCAGTAACTACTCTTGGTTTGTCCTCTCCAGGATTGATCAGGTCCCGGAGGAAAGAAATTTCAGCTACATCGTGGATAAGGCCTGTTTCTCTTCTCCATACACTTGCTTTTGCAGCAGGCCAGACCTGCAGGGTATAGCGAAGTGAGGTCACGGTTATGGGCAATCGAGGGTTACTCACTGTTTGGAGGGGAACCCTAGGCAGGCATGCGGCAGTGAAGGAGAGGTAGACACAAGTTCCTCTGGGGCACACTCTGGATGTAGGGACCAAGCCTGATGGTGGATGAGGTGCCCTGGATGTTGCAGGTATTTTGAGTGCCTGGGGCAAGGTCCCTTTAAGGATCGTGACGCCAGTGCCTGTAACGGTGGCACACCGATTTATAGCAGTAGTAATTGAGGGACACAGATGGTATGGTGAACCAAACGTTGCTTTACTTGGGAACAGTCCAAACTTTGTACATACAATTGATAATGATGCAGTCCCTTTATAACAATGCTCCACAAGCAGGCTTATCTCTCAACAATGGCAGGTATTAATCTTGCAAGATACTTGGAGGGTAAACAATTAATGCTTCACAGCCCAGGCTGCACTATCCCCTCAGCTATTCTGGCTGGCTGTATCCCAAGGCCCGGATGCCTAAATGCTGGCTTTAATCCTTGGTACTTAATCTTCCTCCCGTATTGACCCTTGCTCTTATTTTGTAGTACCTCTGCCCATCAGCTTACTTATGTGAGCTGGCTGTTCTGGCACTGCTTGGTTTGGAGGTGGCTGCAGGTTTCTCCCAGGAGGCCCATTCCTACTACTGGGGTTACTTCTTCCTTGCTAACTGGATTCAGGATCTCCAGGCAGGCTGTACTTCTCCACTAGCCTCCTGGTGGCAACTAGAAGCCTGGACTATCTAGCTGCATGTCAGGAGGAGGCCCTGAGCATATCTCTGGCTGGTGCCTTCACACTTCTGTCCTCACAGACTCCTGACTATGACCTAACCCCTCCCTGTCTGGGCCTGAACATTTATACTAGGGGCTCCCTATCTCCCTCTAGTGTCTAGGATGCCTAACTACACCCCAATAGGCCTGCTGAGCATATAACAGGGGAAACAACACATGTAAAATCACATAGAAAACACATTAAAATGCATAGATAAACATAATGCCACTGTCCCTTAGGAGTAGGAGTAACACGTGACCCAATTGACCCTTGTGTAGTGCCCACCCCTACCTAGTGGGACACTACACTTTCCTCCTGTCACTAACTACTTTGTTTCCTATTCTACTCTCTCTCCTAGACACACCCCAGCTATATATATTATGTGGTGCCAGCACCACCTTGAGGCGAATGGGGGAAATTACATTGCCAGCCTGATAATAGGAAATACCATACAATGCAAATAAATACATAAATAAGCAGATGTTTAAAGTGTCCCATTTTACACACATATGTTGGACGCTGCACACTTATATAGGAAGGGACTGTCGACCAGTTTTGGGCTGCCGTTTAGAGCGGATCATGCAAATAGGTAAGGACAGTGTCTGTTCAGGAGTTTAGGGCTCACTGTTTCTTACCGTAACACTCCTTAGCCCAGCATGAACCCAATAGCTTAATTTAGTTTTCTCAGAAACCTATATACAGTATCCATCTGCTCAGCTCCTTCTGCTCTATAACATGCTGCCTGCAGATCAGATTGCATTTTTAATGTGACAGTTTCCCTTTAATAATGTATGGTGGTTTAACGTTGGCGTTGACGGCCCTTGCAGACTCCTTTGGAAAGGGGGTTTCTGACCATTACCCAGTTTGTATCTCTTTAAAAAGCAATCCTGCTTCCACAATGAATCAGTCAGTTAATAACTAGACCAGCTTAAAGTGAACCTCTAATTCAAGAAAAAATAAATAAATCACATGACAGCACCTCTGTCAGCATGATCAACCCTACCAAACCAGCCATACTGCTTCGTAGGGTTGACCATGCTGACTAAAATGATGTCTTTCTGTTTCTCTGTATGGTAAACAGCTGAGAAGATATCTGTATTTTTTTTCAAATGCAAATTAGCACCTTGGAGTACCGCGGCAGGGCTGTATCCTTAGAGCAATTCTTTTATAACACACCTGTGCTCTGCACACTCCCCTTGACCAATAGGGCTGGACATGAGCAACCTTATCATCTTGTGAAGTATGGTTTTCTGTACTTAGAAAGCTAATACATATTGTTGGTTTATTTATAATCAACTTATTAACTTTCTAAGCATAGAAAACATGTATTCTCAATATGGTATGGCTATAATAAGTACTGTACTATATATGATAAATACATGCCATGACACAGCTCTGCCCTCAGCATGTTAATGTCTAACACTGTCAATCAAGGAGAGGGGAAGTGTTCAGAGCACAGGAGTGTTACAAAAGCAGTGCTCCAAGGGTTCCGCTCTGCCCCCTGATGCTCGAACATGCTCATTTGCGTATGATTAAATTGAGATATCTTTGCAGCTGTTTAGCATACAGGCAAAATTTAGGTATTGTTTTAATCAGCATGATGAACCCTATCAGGCAGCATTCCTAGTTTAGTAGGGTCGATCATGCTGAAAAAGGCTACTTGGTGCCCTCATTTTTATCTTTGCAGCTCCAGGATGACCAATTCCAGGGCTTTTATTCTGCCATCCAAGATGGGAGCACCACTTCTCAGACTATCTGATGCATACTGTGCATTTGGTAGCCCAAGACACTTCCTGCTACCCTAGGATTGGCTAGCATTGCTCACATAAACAGTTCTGCCCAATCCAAGAGCAGAGCTGGACAAACAGGAAGTGACTCAGACTACGGAAGCACAGTTTTTATCCATCTTGGATGATGGAAGAGGAGCACGGAAATTATCGGATCAGCAACTAAAACTTAAAGCTTGCGTTTCCAGGCTTCTTACCCGCATCCTCTGCGGCCAGTGAGGATGCAGGTATTTGATTTTAATATGCTGAGTCTCGCTGAAGAGACCCAGGGCATTAAAGCTGCAATTCTTATTTCGGCCACCAGGTGGCAGGCCAACATAAGAAATGAGCAATTCTGAGTAATAAATGGATCTTAAAAATCCATGATTGTTCAGAATTTTTGTAGGCTGAAATACAAGCTTCAAAATCATAGCAAACAATAAAAAAACGTTAAATAATATATAAAAATAAATAAATATATAACAGTTTAAATCACCCCCCTTTCCGTATAATAAAAAAATAAATACATAAATAACAAAAAATATAAACATAATGGGTATCATCGTGACCAAAAATGCCTGTACTATTAAAATATAACAATATTTTTCCAATACGGCGAATGGCGTAACGGAAAAAAGGGCCAAAATTGCCAATTTGCAATTTTTTCATTGCTTCTCTTACTCCCAAAAATTTATAAAATGTGATCAAAAAGTCACACACACTCCAAAAGGGTATCAATAAAAACGACAGAGTGTCCCGCATAAAATGAGCCCTCACACAGCTCAGTAAATATAACTATAAAAAAAAGTTATGGGGGTCAGAATATGGTGATGTAATATTTTAAAAAGAAAATCTCAAAGTTTACATTTATTTTTACACTATTTAGACATAAAAAACCTATACATATGTGGTATCGTTGTAATCATACTGACCCAGAGAAAAAAGGGCACAGGTGATCTTTGCCACAATCGGAACTCTGTGGAAACAAAGCCCATAAAACGGTGAAGAAACTGCATTTTTTTTCCAATTCCACCCCATTTGGATTTTTTTTCCGCACCCCACTACATTGTATTCCAAATTAAATGTTGGCATTAGAAAGTACAACTTTCCCTGCAAAACATAAGTCCTCATACAGCTATATAAATGGACAAATAAAAAAATTATGGCTCAAGGAAAATAGGGAAGAAAAATAAAAACGCAAATACAAAAAAAAAATCCGGTATCCTAAGGGTTAATACAGGAACTGTGTGCTCATCCATCGTATACAGTAAAATTACACAAAGTATCTTAATCCATTCCAAGCGTCTAAGCCTGATAATAGGCCAGGCTGAGATTTTATTACGCACCGGGTAAGGTTTCTTGCACGTCTCCCATAGCATCTAAAATCAATCTGAGCGCCACCGATTATTCATCCCTCTGCCGCCCAACTAATTGTTATTGGAAAGTCATTTGTGTGTGCTGGACCATGTCCTGACCCCACAAGTCTCTATCTGACTGGAATCTATGCCTGCTCTAGGGTGCACTGTCGCCGGCACGACCCGATGACTTCTTGGAGGAGGGGAAGGCTAGAAGAATTGAATGGATCCAGGATTAGAAATGATATTACTTCTTCAGGCTTCACTTATTTTTTGGGTTGAAATTGTGGAATAACCAAGGTGAGCATATATTTCATTTACAGATACTTATGAAAAATAGATTCTGTAGGGTCAGTCCTGCAGATGCTTTCCAAAAAATGGAATTTTAATATGGTATACATTTTAAAGCACCTCTCTGATCAAATATAAAATGCATATATGTTACTCTTCCATTAGTCTTCCGGATATGTTATAGTTAGAACTCCTGGTCAGCTTTATCTGATATACAGTGAAGAACAGAAGTATTTGAACACCCTGCGATTTTGCAAGTTTTCCCACTTAGAAATCATGGAGGGGTCTGACATTCACATTGTAGGTGCATTCTCACTCTGAGAGACAGGAAAAAAAAAAAAAAGGAAATCACATTGTATGATTTTTAAAGAATTTCTTTGTCTTGCACGGCTGAACATAAGTATTTGAACCTGGGAAAATCAGTGTTAATATTTGGTACAGAAGCCTTTGTTTGCAATTACAGAGGTCAAACGTTTCCTGCAGTTCTGGACCAGGTTTGCACACACTGCAGCCGGGATTTTGGGCCGACTCCTCCATACAGATCTGTCAGGTTTCGGGGCTGTCGCTGAGCAACACGGAGTTTCAGCTCCCTCCAAAGATGTTCTATTGGATTTAGGTCTGGAGACTGGCTAGGCCACTCCAGAACCTTGATATGCTTCTTACGGAGCCACTCCTTGGTTATCCTGGCTGTGTGCTTTGGGTCGTTGTCATGTTGGAAGACCCAGCCACGACCCATCTTCAATGCTCTGACTGAGGGAAGGAGGTTGTTGCTCAAAATCTCACAATAAATGGCCCATTCATCCTCTCCTTATGTTCAGCCGTGCAAGACAAATACATTCTTGAAAAATCATACAATGTGATTTCCTGTTTTTTCTTTTTTTTATTCTGTCTCAGAATGTGAATGTCAGACCCCTCCATGATTTCTAAGTGGGAGAACTTGCAAAATCGCAGGGTATTCAAATACTTCTGTTCCTCACTGTATACAGATCCCCAAATACAACCCCAGATCAGGAGTTCTAAACATATACAGACCTCCAAAAACAGACCCCAGATCAGGCCTTCTAAACATATACAGACCCCAGATCAGGCCTTCTAAACATATACAGTCCCCAGATCAGGCCTTCTAAACATATACAGACCCCAGATCAGGCCTTCTAAACATATACAGACCACAGATCAGGCCTTCTAAACATATACAGACCACAGATCAGGCCTTCTAAACATATACAGACCCCAGATCAGGCCTTCTAAACATATACAGACCACAGATCAGGCCTTCTAAACATATACAGACCCCAGATCAGGCCTTCTAAACATATACAGATCCCCAAACAAAGTCTTAACCCAGTGCATTCTAAAATGGATGTGGGAGACCTGGGAGCCTGGAGTTCAGGGATCTCTATTTTTCCCAGTAGAGTTTGCAAGCATGCACTAGAGCACCGGGGATGTTAGCATGAGCCTCGTTATTACACTAGAGCACCAGCGATGTTAGCATGAGCCTTGTTATAACATTAGATCACCGGAAATGTTAGCATGAGCCTCTTTAGTACATTAGATCACCAGGGATGTTAGCATGAACCTCGTTTTTACACTAGATCACCAGGTATGTTAGCATGAGTATCGTTGTTACACTAGAGCACCGGGAATGTTAGCATTAGCCTTGTTATTACACTAGATCACAAGGGATGTTGAGCCTCATTATTACACTAGAGCACCGGGGATGTTAGCAAGAGCCTCGTTATTACACTAGATCACCAGGGATGTTAGCATGAGCCTCTTTATTACACTAGATCACCAGGGATGTTAGCATGAGCATCGTTGTTACACTAGAGCATGGGGAATGTTAGCATTACAGGGTGTGAATAGGATGCACAGAGGTGTTGGTCCCCCAAAGGAGGGTGCTCACAGTCCCACAGTGTCACCCCACTGTCAATGGAATAGAGAGAATATTTGAATAAAAGGACTGGGCACACCTAGGATATTGGATCGGTCACTTTAATTAATGTAATTATGATATAAAATATTAAATTAGCAATAAAATAAAACCTTAAATAAATAACTCAGTGTTAGACAAGGACATCGAATCATCAATAATGGTAACTGCACAATATAAATAGGTTAAAAATGTATGTCAGTCACTACAACTTTTTAACCTATTTATATTGTGCAGTTACCATTATTGATGATTCGATGTCCTTGTCTAACACTGAGTTATTTATTTAAGGTTTTATTTTATTGCTAATTTAATATTTTATATCATAATTACATTAATTAAAGTGACCGATCCAATATCCTAGGTGTGCCCAGTCCTTTTATTCGAATGTTAGCATTAGCCTTGTTATTACACTAGATCACCAGGGATGTTAGCATGAGTCTCATAATTACACTAGAGCACCAGGGATGTTAGCATGAGCCTCATAATTACACTAGAGCACCAGGGATGTTAGCATGAGTCTCATAATTACACTAGATCACCAGGGATGTTAGCATGAGCCTCATAATTACACTAGAGCACCAGAGATGTTAGCATGAGCCTCATAATTACACTAGAGCACCAGGGATGTTAGCATGAGTCTCATAATTACACTAGAGCACCAGGGATGTTAGCATGAGCCTTGTTATTACACTAGAGCACCAGGGATGTTAGGCCTCATGCACACAACCGTTGTGTGTTTTGCGGTCCTCAAATTGCAGATCCGCAAGACATGGATGACGTTCGTGTGCGTTTCGCAAATTGCAGAACAGCGCGGACAGCCATTAATATAACTGCTTATTCTTGTCTGCAAAACGGACAAGAATAGGACAGGTTATATTTTTTTTGCGGACCACGGAACAGAGCAACGGATGCGGAAAGCACACGGATTGCTGTCCACATCTTTTGCGGCCCCAATGAAGTGAATGGGTCCACATCCAAGCTGCAAATACTGCGGACCAAAACAACGGTCGTGTGCATGAGGCCTTAGCATGAGCCTCGTTATTACACTAGATCACCAGGGATGCTAGCATAAGCCTCATTATTATACTAGAGCACCAGGGATGTTAGCATGAGCCTCGTTATTACACTAGAGGATCGGGCATGTTAGCATGAGCCTCGTTATTACACTAGAACACTGGGGATGTTAGCATGAGCCTTTTTAATACACTAGATCACAAGGGATGTTAGCATGAGCTTCTTTATTACACTAGATCACCATGAGCCTCGTTATTACACTAGATCACCAGGGATGCTAGCATGAGCCTCGTTGTTACACTAGAGCATGGGGAATGTTAACATTAGCCTTGTTATTACACTAGATCATCAGGGATGTTAGCATGAGCCTCGTTATTACACTAGATCACCATGAGCTTCGGTATTACACTAGATAACCAGAGATTCTAGCATGAGCCTCGTTATTACACTAGATCACCATGAGCTTCGGTATTACACTAGATAACCAGAGATTCTAGCATGAGCCTCGTTATTACACTAGAGCACTGGGGATGCTAGCATGAGCCTTGTTATTACACTAGGCACCAGGGATGTTACCATGAACCTCTTTATTACACTAAAGCACCGGGGATGTTAGCATGAGCCTCTTTATTACACTAGATCACCAGAGGTGTTAGCATGAGCCTCATAATTACACTAGAGCACCAGGGATGTTAGGCCTCATGCACACGACCGTTGTGTGTTTTGCGGTCCTCAAATTGCGGATCCGCAAGACATGGATGACGTTCGTGTGCGTTCCGCAAATTGCAGAACAGCGCGGACAGCCATTAATATAACTGCTTATTCTTGTCTGCAAAACGGACAAGAATAGGACAGGTTATATTTTTTTTGCGGACCACGGAACAGAGCAACGGATGCGGAAAGCACACGGATTGCTGTCCAGATCTTACACTAGATCACCAGGGATGTTAGCATGAGCCTCATTATTACACTAAAGCACAAGGGATGTTAGCATAAGCCTCTTTATTACACTGGAGCACTGGGTATGTTAGCATGTGCCTCCTTATTACACTAGAGTACTGGGGATGTTAGCATGAGCCTCGTTATTACACTAGAGCATGGGGGATATTAGCATGAGCCTCGTTATTACACTGGAGCACCAGTAATGTTAGCATGAGCCTCGTTATTACACTGGAGCACTGGGGATGTTAGCATGAGCCTCGTTATACACTGGAGCACCGGGGATGTTAGCATGAGCCTTGTTATTAAACTGGATCACCGGGGATGTAAGCATGAGCCTTGTTATTACGCTGGATCACCGGGGATGTTAGCATGAGCCTAGTTATTACACTGGAGCACCAGGGATGTTAGCATGAGCCTCGTTATTACACTGGAGCACCAGGGATGTTAGCATGAGCCTCGTTATTACATTAGATCACCGGGAATGATAGCATTAGCCTCGTTATTACATTAGATCACCGGGAATGATAGCATAAGCCTCATTATTACACTGGAGCACAGGGGATGTTAGCATAAGCCCCATTATTGCACTGGAGCACAGGGGATGTTAGCATAAGCCTCGTTATTACACTGGAGCACCGGGGATGTTAGCATGAGCCTTGTTATTATACTGGAGCACCAGGTTTGTTAGCATGAGCCTCGTTATACACTGGAGCACCAGGGATGTTAGCATGAGCCTCGTTATTACATTAGATCACCGGGAATGATAGCATAAGCCTCATTATTACACTGGAGCACAGGGGATGTTAGCATAAGCCCCATTATTGCACTGGAGCACAGGGGATGTTAGCATAAGCCTCGTTATTACACTGGAGCACCGGGGATGTTAGCATGAGCCTTGTTATTATACTGGAGCACCAGGTTTGTTAGCATGAGCCTCGTTATACACTGGAGCACCGGGGATGTTAGCATGAGCCTCGTTATTATACTAGAGCACCGGCGATGTTAGCATGAGCCTTGTTATTATACTGGAGCACCGGGGATGTTAGCATGAGCCTTGTTATTATACTGGAGCACCAGGTTTGTTAGCATGAGCCTCGTTATACACTGGAGCAACGGGGATGTTAGCATGAGCCTCGTTATACACTGGAGCACCGGGGATGTTAGCATGAGCCTTGTTATACACTGGAGCATCGGGGATGTTAGCATGAGCCTTGTTATACACTGGAGCATCGGGGATGTTAGCATAAGCCTTGTTATACACTGGAGCATCGGGGATGTTAGCATAAGCCTCGTTATTACACTGGAGCACCGGGGATGTTAGCATTAGCCTCGTTATTACACTTGGAGCACAGGGGATGTTAGCATAAGCCTCATTATTACACTTGGAGCACAGGGGATGTTAGCATAAGCCTCGTTATTACACTGGAGCACAGGGGATGTTAGCATAAGCCCCATTATTGCACTGGAGCACAGGGGATGTTAGCATAAGCCTCGTTATTACACTGGAGCACCGGGGATGTTAGAAGGAGCCTCGTTATTGTACTAGATCACTGGGGATGTTATCATGAGCCTTGTTATTACACTGAAGCACCAGGGATGTTAGCATGAGCCTCTTTATTACACTAGAGCACCGGGGATGTTAGCATGAGCCTTGTTATTACATTGGAGCATCAGGGATGTTAGCATGAGCCTTGTTATACACTGGAGCACCGGGGATGTTAGCATAAGCCTCGTTATACACTGGAGCACCGGGGATGTAAGCATGAGCCTTGTTATTATACTGGAGCACCGGGGATGTTAGCATGAGCCTTGTTATTATACTGGAGCACCAGGTTTGTTAGCATGAGCCTCGTTATACACTGGAGCACCGGGGATGTTAGCATAAGCCTTGTTATACACTGGAGCACCAGGTTTGTTAGCATGAGCCTCGTTATACACTGAAGCTCCGGGGATGTTAGCATGAGCCTCGTTATACACTGGAGCAACGGGGATGTTAGCATGAGCCTTGTTATACACTGGAGCACCGGGGACGTTAGCATAAGCCTTGTTATACACTGGAGCACCGGGGATGTTAGCATGAGCCTTGTTATACACTGGAGCATCGGGGATGTTAGCATAAGCCTTGTTATACACTGGAGCATCGGGGATGTTAGCATGAGCCTTGTTATACACTGGAGCACCGGGGATGTTAGCATAAGCCTCGTTATACACTGGAGCACCAGGGGATATTAGCATGAGCCTCGTTATACACTGGAGCAACGGGGATGTTAGCATGAGCCTTGTTATACACTGGAGCATCGGGGATGCTAGCATGAGCCTCGTTATACACTGGAGCAACGGGGATGTTAGCATGAGCCTTGTTATACACTGGAGCATCGGAGATGTTAGCATAAGCCTTGTTATACACTGGAGCACTGGGGATGTTAGCATGAGCCTCGTTATACACTGGAGCACTGGGGATGTTAGCATAAGCCTTGTTATACACTGGAGCACCGGGGATGTTAGCATGAGCCTCGTTATACACTGGAGCACCGGGGATGTTAGCATAAGCCTCGTTATACACTGGAGCACCAGGGGATGTTAGCATGAGCCTCGTTATACACTGGACCACCGGGGATGTTAGCATGAGCCTTGTTATACACTGGAGCACCGGGGATGTTAGCATGAGCCTCGTTATACACTGGAGCAACGGGGATGTTAGCATGAGCCTTCTTATACACTGGACCACCGGGGATGTTAGCATAAGCCTCGTTATACACTGGAGCACTGGGGATGTTAGCATGAGCCTCGTTATACACTGGAGCAACGGGGATGTTAGCATGAGCCTTGTTATACACTGGAGCATCGGGGATGTTAGCATAAGCCTTGTTATACACTGGAGCACCAGGTTTGTTAGCATGAGCCTTGTTATACACTGGAGCATCGGGGATGTTAGCATGAGTCTTGTTATACACTGGAGCATCGGCGATGTTAGCATAAGCCTTGTTATACACTGGAGCACCGGGGATGTTAGCATGAGCCTTGTTATACACTGGAGCATCGGGGATGTTAGCATAAGCCTTGTTATACACTGGAGCACTGGGGATGTTAGCATGAGCCTCGTTATACACTGGAGCACCGGGGATGTTACCATAAGCCTTGTTATACACTGGAGCACCGGGGATGTTAGCATAAGCCTCGTTATACACTGGAGCACCGGGGATGTTACCATAAGCCTTGTTATACACTGGAGCACCGGGGATGTTAGCATAAGCCTCGTTATACACTGGAGCACCAGGTTTGTTAGCATGAGCCTCGTTATACACTGGAGCACCGGGGATGTTAGCATGAGCCTTGTTATACACTGGAGCATCGGGGATGTTAGCATAAGCCTTGTTATACACTGGAGCACCGGGGATGTTAGCATGAGCCTTGTTATACACTGGAGCATCGGGGATGTTAGCATAAGCCTTGTTATACACTGGAGCACCAGGTTTGTTAGCATGAGCCTCGTTATACACTGGAGCACCGGGGATGTTAGCATAAGCCTCGTTATACACTGGAACATCGGGGATGTTAGAATAAGCCTCGTTATACACTGGAGCATCGGGGATGTTAGCATGAGCCTTGTTATACACTGGAGCATCGGGGATGTTAGCATAAGCCTTGTTATACACTGGAGCACCGGGGATGTTAGCATTAGCCTCGTTATACACTGGAGCACCGGGGATGTTAGCATAAGCCTTGTTATACACTGGAGCACCGGGGATGTTAGCATAAGCCTCGTTATACACTGGAGCACCAGGTTTGTTAGCATGAGCCTCTTTATACACTGGAGCACCGGGGATGTTAGCATGAGCCTCGTTATACACTGGAGCACCGGGGATGTTAGCATAAGCCTTGTTATACACTGGAGCACCGGGGATGTTAGCATAAGCCTTGTTATACACTGGAGCACCGGGGATGTTAGCATGAGCCTCGTTATACACTGGAGCACCGGGGATGTTAGCATAAGCCTTGTTATACACTGGAGCACCGGGGATGTTAGCATAAGCCTTGTTATACACTGGAGCACCGGGGATGTTAGCATGAGCCTCGTTATACACTGGAGCACCGGGGATGTTAGCATAAGCCTTGTTATACACTGGAGCACCGGGGATGTTAGCATGAGCCTCGTTATACACTGGAGCACCGGGGATGTTAGCATGAGCCTCGTTATACACTGGAGCACCGGGGATGTTAGCATGAGCCTCGTTATACACTGGAGCAACGGGGATGTTAGCATGAGCCTCGTTATACACTGGAGCACCGGGGATATTAGCATAAGCCTCGTTATACACTGGAGCACCGGGGATGTTAGCATAAGCCTTGTTATACACTGGAGCACCGGGGATGTTAGCATGAGACTCGTTATACACTGGAGCACCGGGGATGTTAGCATGAGCCTCGTTATACACTGGAGCACCGGGGATGTAAGCATGAGCCTCGTTATACACTGGAGCACCGGGGATGTTAGCATGAGCCTCGTTATACACTGGAGCAACGGGGATGTTAGCATGAGCCTGGTTATACACTGGAGCAACGGGGATGTTAGCATGAGCCTCGTTATACACTGGAGCACCGGGGATGTTAGCATAAGCCTCGTTATACACTGGAGCACCAGGTTTGTTAGCATGAGCCTCGTTATACACTGGAGCACCGGGGATGTTAGCATAAGCCTCGTTATACACTGGAGCACCGGGGATGTTAGCATGAGCCTTGTTATACACTGGCGCACCGGGGATGTTAGCATGAGCCTCGTTATACACTGGAGCATCGGGGATGTTAGCATGAGCCTCGTTATACACTGGAGCACCGGGGATGTTAGCATAAGCCTATAATGTTCATTTGGATGGGCGATATGCAATACTACAGTTCTCTGAAATAGAGTTTTTTAAGTCACATCTGCAGTTACATCTGGAGGTAGAGGTTGAAATGCAAAAGGAAAGCAAAAACTGAAATGTGTGAATGAAACATTAGTAACAGGCATATTGTATGCAAATGACTTGCTTCTAGCTGGTGTGACTGTGAGAGACTCATTTAAACATAGCCATACAGAGCCGGAATCAGTGCATTAATTCACAGCATTGTTGCGCTATGCAACCGATCAGCAATGCAAATCAGAAAATTAATTACACTCCAGATCATTATGGCTTGGTTCCTGTTTTTTGTCTAATTTTTTTGTGAATAAATGACCTATGAGTAGCTCCCATGCTATTGTATGAAATCTTTATATGGCTCAGCATAGGATGTAGGGCTCTGGGGGACATGTGTCAATAGAGCTCTGGGTCAACTGAAGCTGAGGCATCTGTGGCAGCACCCTTGGTGGCATCTGTTGATGAGCACTCTATGGGGACCAGCATTTGTGACTGAAGCACTGAGTGGGGAGGTTCTGCATGGGAATCACTGGTGACTAAGGGACTGCACAGGGATCATATGTGGTTGAGGCAACATATAGAGATTGAATTATCTGTGACTAAGGCACTCTATGATGATGACCTGTGAGTGAGGCACTGTGTGGGGATCATTTATGACTGTATGGGTCTCGTCTGTGGCTGAGGCACTGTATGAGGACCATTGGATACTGGGACACTGTATGGGGATCATTGATGACTGCAGCACTGTATGGGTCTCGTCTGTGGCTGAGGCACTCTGTTGGGACTATTAGTGACTGTGGCACTGTATCGGGATCATTGATGACTGTAGCACTGTATGGGGATCATTGGTGACTGTGGCACTGTATGAGGACCATTGGATACTGGGACACTGTATGGGGATCATTGATGACTGCAGCACTGTATGGGGGTGCAGTAGCTGAATTTGAAGTGGCTCTCAATGCTACTCTTGGTCCCTTTAACACCATTGAGATGTCACCACATGTTGCTGCTCTCCGGATGACATGGTGAGGCATGGTCAACCCAATGGGACATAAGTCCAGGCAGTCAGGGTCTGTATTGACGGTATTGTTTTAGACTTGAGTCCCTCCAGTAAAGAAGCACACTGGTTAACTGCAGACCCTGACTCTCTGAACCACGTCTTACCATCTCTTCCAGAGGGCAGCAACATGTGGTGACACCTTGACAGTATCCGGGGGACCATTGGTGACTGAGGCACTTTGTGGAGATCATTGATGACAGGCACTGTATGGGGATCATTGGTGACTAAGGCAATCTATAGGATCATTGATTACCAATGCACTGTATGGGGATCATTGGTGACTGAGGCAATCTATAGGGATCATTGATTACCAATGCACTGTATGGGGATCATTGGTGACTGAGGCAATCTATTGGTATCATTGATTACCAAGGCACTGTATGGGGATCATTGGTGACTGAGGCAATCTATTGGGATCATTGATTACCAATGCACTGTATGGGGATCATTGGTGACTGAGGCAATCTATAGAGATCATTGATTACCAAGGCACTGTATCGGGATCATTGATGACTGAGGCACTGTATGGGGATTATCAGTTAATGAAGTATTGTATAGGGTTCATGGTTAACTTTTGAGACTGAGGCCCTGTATAGGTTGTTCTGTGGCAAATGTGGCTGGCATCTATGGAGAATCGGAGGCAAGATATGGGGACACTTGAAGCTGAGGCAATGAGAAAGCAGCATCGTTTTTGGCACTTGTGGGCCATATGTGACTGGAACACTATTGAAGGACCATTGGGGGCAAAAATAGCCAAAGATAAAAAAAAATCTGCATCGTTATGTTTCACTCTGGCACAGGAAGGGCATTGTACTTGTTGCTATTTTAAAATTTTATAGGATAAGAAAAATTAAGTAAAACCTTTGCCCTGGGCCCCGCAAAAGTTGCTATGTCTGTGTTGCCGCTCAGCAGGTGGTAATAATATGGTATAGATGGATGGTATCGTATAGTATCGTAATAATTTTTTTTAATCGATTCCAGTAAATGTTTCAGTACCACAAAAGGATTTTGTTGAGGTTTTTACCTGGCATATCATTAAAGCACTCGGCATCAAAACACCATAGTTGCCAACGGTCCCAAATTTGGTGGGACTGTCCCTGATCTTTCAAACCCTGCTCATAAGTAGCTGTCCCCAGGTGGGGTTTTGGGGAGTTCCCAGGGCTGGACTTATAGGCCCCGATTTTACCAGCTGAAACATTGGTAAGTATGAGACACCGTTCATAGGGAATGCTAGAAACTGGAATCTGGAGAAAGCCCTAAATATCTACTACAGTACCACAACGGAGGAACGAATTACATTTCATAAAACTGCCATGTGTGAATAGAGGCTTGGCACTAATTACATTTACCAGATGTGGTTGGCAGAATTAGACAGTCAGTTGTACAATGGTTTTCTATTAGCTCAGTCCGCTTATCACTCCAGACAGCAGCGACTCTCCAGAGACCCAACAGGCTCCTGGAAATCCCTAGATGATAGACTTTCACTAATACAGGCACATACACACAAACATATATAAATGCATGGACACAGACATTGCCTATAGGTTTTACCGTACATCCAGTGCGTGCGCATTGGAAAGTGTATCTCAATGGTGTGTCTATGCCCATCTCCATGCCATCACTCACTACTCTGCAGAAATGCCACGTAAGTACCCGTCTCGACGCCAGAATCATACGCTTCCTGAGGGTGGGCTATTGAGATAGGCAGCTGCTGGCCACAGTTGCCTGTGATTGGTACTCCTGCCTCATTAGCTAGTTACAGTATGTGTTTGTTACTCTGGATCACTAACATTTTGCCAGTTTCTCTGATTTTGCCTGTGATGTGACCTCCTATTATTTGGTCTATTTGTTTTTGACTTTGCTTGATATCGGACATTGGTATTAGACTTGCCAGTTAGTGACCTTGCCTTTGCTTGCTGACTTTGTCTCTGATGTTGTAACGGATCTCCTAGCACCCCGACCGGGTACCTCCGTCGATAGATGCTCCTAGTGCTTTCCGAGGACTCCAAGCACTCCACTTGACACCGTACGCCCTGCAGACCCCACGAACCGCCGCAGCTTGGTTGGGGTCTCACCGTCCTCCACCCACGCTGGACCTACGACAAGGCTCCAGGCTCCAGTGGGTGAACCTCTCCTAAAACCAGAGAGCAGGAACAGCTCTTACAAGAGCTAGTAGTTATGCCAGGGGAGTATAGCAAATCTTCAGCGTATAGCAATCCCCCAGTTTGATCAGTTATCCAAACACCAGTCTCAACATGATGAAGGATAAAACAGGAACACTTTATTGAGGGCTACCCGCCCGTATTTATGCAGGTCCCCATCTGGTGGACACGCCCCCAGGGGACCAGAATGGAGACTGCGACACACCGAACAGAACAACACATCCCCACAATGCATCATGGTTTCCTCCTCTCTGCCCCAGAGACAACCGAGGAATAATCCAATTATCTCTCAGGACAAAGGGGAGATCGCCAATACACATGTGGAGACAACAGGACAGACATCACCATTTAAACACACAATGTCACACCCTCCCAGCAACCACAGACATTTAACATATTCCCAGATAGCTCAAGTCTGAGTGCATATCATTAGGCGAATGGCACTCAGACCACACGAATACAATTAAACTAGCCATCTGGGTACCCTCACATAACAAAATACAATTCCAAAGACAGATTTAAGCTGTGCGGCCGGCCTGTCTTCTTTAAAGTTAGTATGGGCCATAATCCTGAGGCAGGAGGCTGGCAACCAGCCCCCTCCAAAACACCGTGGCGAGGTTGGTTTCGTCACACATCTCCCCCTTCCAGGGAAGACTAACCAGATAC
The DNA here is from genome assembly GCF_014858855.1 of Bufo gargarizans. NCBI lineage: Eukaryota > Metazoa > Chordata > Amphibia > Anura > Bufonidae > Bufo > Bufo gargarizans. The sequence goes on along the minus strand of NC_058088.1, from coordinate 170,962,873 downwards.
CTGACCTCACGGTCAGTACCTGAGTTAGTCTGGCAGTCCAACCACAACCCCATACTGGACCTGTTGAATTTTGGGGCCTGGCTCTGTTTTGTATGTCCCCAGCTGTTGAGTGGGCATCTGCGACTCCTTGCTGCCTTGTGGTTCTCCAGCTTGGAGCTGTAGGTACTTGGTGGGCAGAGGCCGACTGCGCTCTGCCCAGATGCCAGCTCTTCCGCGGGGGTAGCCTGTGGAAAGTCCGGCTCTGAAGAAGAGGGTAGGGGAAGGCAGAGGCCGACTGCGCTCTGCCCAGATGCCAGCTCTTCCGCTGGGGTAGCCTGTGGGGTGTCCGGCTCTGGAGAAGAGGATAGAGGAGGGCAGAGGCCGACTGCGCTCTGCCCTGATGCCAGCTCTTCCGCTGGGAAGAAATCAGTGGGTAGCGCAGTGTAGCGGAGTGCAATATTAGAATCCACGATCTCCGCTGGTATAACAGGTAAATCCACAGTCAGCGCTGAACAGTACGGCAATATTCCCAATCCTCCCAATAACCGGACGAAACACAGTCTGGGAGTCAACTAACGCTTTATTCACAAGCTTGTATATTTATACAGTTCCCCAGCCATTGTACACAAACTCCCCTCCCCTCTGTCTGTAACACAATACACAAAACCAAATGAGCATTGTCTGAGACGTAATTAACTAACACAGAGACGCAATCCACAAAATACAATTACCAAACGTAATGGGCTAACTTAATCACTCACATGCAGAAAACACACATTTTTCCCCCAAACACAGAAAATGCCCCAAAACCCCACATATCCCCATAATTTATACATTCATGGATAGCTCTGATCTGGGTGAACAACATATCCAAAAATCACCCAGATCTGAGCAGGGGTTCCCGAATTCCATGGAAGTCACATTTGGCCGGCCGCAAGCATGGCTTTTCTGCCCAAAACAGTTCCACAGATTTAAGCTGTGCGGCCGGTCTGTCTTCTCCTTCAAAGTTAATGTGGGCCATAATCCTGGGGCAGGAGGCGGGCAAACAGCCCGCTCCAAAACACCGTGGCGAAGTGGCTTTCGCCACATATCTTCCCATTCGGGGGGAGACTAACCAGGTAGCTGACCTTCTGTCGGTCAGTGCCTGAGTTAGTCGAGTCACCCACCCACAGTAAATTACAATCAATAAGGCAGCCCCCCCACAATAATATACAATCTGCAGTGCAGTCCCCCCCCAACACTTGGTTACTGCACCCGGGGAATTTTGTAGCTTGTTTCGGTCCCATGGCTTCAACATGGCTGTGTTGGGCACTGGTCTCTTGGCTTTGTGGGTCGCTGAGTGAGCAGAGACCAGCGGTACTCTGCCCTGGTGCCAGCGCTTCAGCTGGGGGGACCTGCAGGTAGACAAGCCTGGGACAAGGGGACAAAGAAGGGCAGAGGCCAACTGTGCTCTGCCCAGTTGCCAGCACTTCCGCTGGAGCAATCGGGGTATAGTCCTGCCCGGTGACAAAGGGAAAGTTAGGGCAGAGGCCAGCGGCGCTCTGCCCAGATGCCAGCTCTTCTGCTGGGAGGGGGTCAGAGGAAGCTAACGGCTCCTCTACTGACCTCAGTACCTCGGTAGGGGTCAGCTGTGGAGGGTAGGGATGGCTTACCTCCTCCTCCTGGTACTCACACTGCCGCTGGAGATCTGGGCCGACTGCCCAGCATCCCTGTAGGGCTGGTAGAGAGACTTCGGTCCCATCTCCCCTTGCCTGCTGGGAGTCCTCCCAGGACCAGTCTATGAGGTCCGCGACCTCCGGTACTTCTGGTCCCTGTTGGGGGAGAGGACCGACTGTCTCTTCTCCCATGAATACACACTGGCGCTGGGGAGTCAGGACGGCACCTTCAGCTCCCTGGGACTCACTTGGCTGCTGGGGAGAGAGACCAACTATCTCTGCTCCCTGCAGGACACACTGCCGCTGGGGAGGAAGGACGATACCTTCAGCTCCCTGTGGATCACTTGGCTGCTGGGGAGAGAGACCAACTATCTCTGCTCCCTGCAGGACACACTGCCGCTGGGGAGGAAGGCCAGCACCTTCAGCTCCCTGTGGATCACTTGGCTGCTGTGGAGAGGGACCAACTGTCTTCTCTCCTAAGGGTACACACTGCCGCTGGAGAGAGAGACCGGTTGTCTCTGCTCCCAATACAATACTCGGCTGTTGGGGAGGTAGGACGGCACCTTCATCTCCCTGTAACTCACACTGCCGCTGGGGAGCAAGGACAGCATCTTCAGCTCCCGGGAACTTGCTCGGCTGCTGGGGTATCTCCCCCCTGTCTACCGCTGCCATGGCCTGCAGGTACTCTCTGATCCTCCACTTCACGATCTGCACGAGGCCCTCCGCAGGGTTGGGTCCCAAGAGAGACAGCACCCAATTAACCTCTCTATCAAACTCCTCCTGAGTGTAGCAGGGCTCCATGCTTGCTCTGCTGATTTAGGTTCCTTTGTAGATAGGGGCGCTGTACGGGTACTAGCGTTGCCCTCAGTTTGTAATCCAGGAACTGGTGTTGCCTTGTAGCTGTCCTTCTGGGCCGTGAGAATGATCCCGTTGCTTGCCACCAATTGTAGCGGAGTGCAATATTAGAATCCACGATCTCCGCTGGTATAACAGGTAAATCCACAGTCAGCGCTGAACAGTACGGCAATATTCCCAATCCTCCCAATAACCGGACGAAACACAGTCTGGGAGTCAACTAACGCTTTATTCACAAGCTTGTATATTTATACAGTTCCCCAGCCATTGTACACAAACTCCCCTCCCCTCTGTCTGTAACACAATACACAAAACCAAATGAGCATTGTCTGAGACGTAATTAACTAACACAGAGACGCAATCCACAAAATACAATTACCAAACGTAATGGGCTAACTTAATCACTCACATGCAGAAAACACACATTTTTCCCCCAAACACAGAAAATGCCCCAAAACCCCACATATCCCCATAATTTATACATTCATGGATAGCTCTGATCTGGGTGAACAACATATCCAAAAATCACCCAGATCTGAGCAGGGGTTCCCGAATTCCATGGAAGTCACATTTGGCCGGCCGCAAGCATGGCTTTTCTGCCCAAAACAGTTCCACAGATTTAAGCTGTGCGGCCGGTCTGTCTTCTCCTTCAAAGTTAATGTGGGCCATAATCCTGGGGCAGGAGGCGGGCAAACAGCCCGCTCCAAAACACCGTGGCGAAGTGGCTTTCGCCACACGCAGGCTCATCCCCTGCCCCCAGAACTCTGTTGGGAAGTAGCTGGGAAGGGGAGGGCTCGCTTACCTCCTCCTCCTGGTATCCCTGCGGAGATGGATGGGGATCTGGACCGACTGTCCAGCATCCCTGTAGGACTGGCACCGAGCCCGCGGTCTCATCTGCGCCCATGCAGAGGGGCTTGTGTTCCCCTTTTCCCGGTATCTCAGGCTGCTGGTGGAAGGTGAGGCCGGTTGCCTCTCCTCCCCCTGGAACTCAGGTTGCCGCTGGGGAGAGAGACCGGTTGTCTCCTCTCCCTGTGATGAGCACTGCCGCTGGAGATCTGGGCAGGCGGCCCAGCATCCCTGTAGGGCCAGTAGAGAGACCTCGGTCCCATCTCCACCTGCCATCTGTGGGTCCTCCCAGGACCAGTCTGTGAGGTCCCTCAACATTTGCGAGTCAGGATCACCTGCGTCCACACCTGGCAACTCCGGCTGCTGCTGAGGGTCTGGGCCAGCATCCCAGCATCCCGGTGGAGAGCCCTCGGTCCCGTCTCCACCTGCCTGTTGTGGTTCCTCACAGGACCAGTCTATGAGGACCCCTACCTCTGTAGCTGGTACTGAAGCAGGGGATACTTCAGTCGGGTCTTCCCAGCTGTAGGGTTGTAGGTCTGGGACTGCCACCCAGCTCTCTGGCAGTGTATATTGGGACCGAATTGAGCTGAAGAAGTATTGGTAGTCCTGCTCCAGCTCCCACTCCTTTGTCACTAGAGATGCCAGGTCTTGTCTCACCTCTCTCGCTGTAGCCCAATCATGCATAGCCTCTCTGTAGTCATAGATATCCCAGAACCAGGACCCTCCAGCATCTCCAAACTCCGGTTCTGCGAAGGCCTCAAACAACAGGCCAGAGCCATCATAATCCTCACCCTCGGGTCTGTCGTGCTCAGCCATCCAGGGAGAGTGCCGAATCACATACCACCAGAGTGCCTGGTAGGCGTCATCTAGCCAAAGCTCCTTCCATACCAGGCTCTCCAGTTCTGTCACCCACTCATTCAGGGGCTCCTCTCCCAGAAGGGGCATTCGCAGGGCCACTCGCATCCGCAACTGCTGCTCCTCACTGGGGAGACACTCGCCCCGCCGATGCTGTACATCTTCCAGGGCCTCGTGCCAGACGCCTTTCCGGACTGCATCCCTCCAGTCCGGGTCATCATCCTCCTCGTAGTGGAACGCTGTTTGAAGACTAGCCGATTCCATCCTGCTGTAGCCAAGGGCGCTGTACGGATACTAGCGTTGCCCTCAATATACTCCACGAACGGTGTCTCCGAGCTGCTTCTCCTCACACTAGGACGCCAACCCACTGCTGCCACCAATGTAACGGAACGCCTAGCACCCCGACCGGGTACCTCCGTCGATAGATGCTCCTAGTGCTTTCCGAGGACTCCAAGCACTCCACTTGACACCGTACGCCCTGCAGACCCCACGAACCGCCGCAGCTTGGTTGGGGTCTCACCGTCCTCCACCCACGCTGGACCTACGACAAGGCTCCAGGCTCCAGTGGGTGAACCTCTCCTACAGCCAGAGAGCAGGAACAGCTCTTACAAGAGCTAGTAGTTATGCCAGGGGAGTATAGCAAATCTTCAGCGTATAGCAATCCCCCAGTTTGATTAGTTATCCAAACACCAGTCTCAACATGATGAAGGATAAAACAAGAACACTTTATTGAGGGCTACCCGCCCGTATTTATGCAGGTCCCCATCTGGTGGACACGCCCCCAGGGGACCAGAATGGAGACTGCGACACACCGAACAGAACAACACATCCCCACAATGCATCATGGTTTCCTCCTCTCTGCCCCAGAGACAACCGAGGAATAATCCAATTATCTCTCAGGACAAAGGGGAGATCGCCAATACACAGGTGGGGACAACAGGACAGACATCACCATTTAAACACACAATGTCACACCCTCCCAGCAACCACAGACATTTAACATATTCCCAGATAGCTCAAGTCTGAGTGCATATCATTAGGCGAATGGCACTCAGACCACACGAATACAATTAAACTAGCCATCTGGGTACCCTCACATAACAAAATACAATTCCAAAGACAGATTTAAGCTGTGCGGCCGGCCTGTCTTCTTTAAAGTTAGTATGGGCCATAATCCTGAGGCAGGAGGCTGGCAACCAGCCCCCTCCAAAACACCGTGGCGAGGTTGGTTTAGTCACAGATGTAATCTCCTTGTTTCACTCGGGTGTGTATTTGACTTAGCTCTTAGATTCTGATCTGATGCTGGTCTTGACCTCTTTCTGTCTGGTTACTCTTTTACCCCAGTAGGTTTAGGCCCCTGCTCTTAGTCAAGTCAGGGACCGTCGCCAAGTTGTGGGCCGTCATTTGGGGCGGATTATTAAAGTAGGTAGGGACAGTGGTGTGGGTGGAGTATAGGGCTGCACTGTTCCCTACCCTTCATGAGAAGCTGAACCTTTCTGCCCAGATGCCAGTTGTTAGGGACAGCTCTGACTGTCTATACCCAGCTGCCCTACCCAAAAGAGATGTAGATCTCTCACGTCTTTGAGTTAAACAGGATGGTACCAAGACCATTGCAATGATCTTATGTGTTAGGTACAACTCTCTGGGTAATCTGTATTTGTTGTATATAGGCCATCTTATAGCGCAATCAAATAGCTAAAACGGTTATCTGATATGGACAGGGGTGGACTGGCCCTGGAAAAAATACTAAAAGTTTTTTAGTTGAGTCCAAATTGATGAAAGGCAGGGCCAGCAATACCATATTAGCACATTATACCACCCCAACAAAGCCAAATACCACAATACTGCCAGCAGAACAAAATACATCCCCAAAAACATCCACTGGCCGGCCGTGAGGAGGACCCAGTCGGCCCTCTAGGCATAGGCCCAACGGGAAATTTTTCTGTAAGGTCTATGGCCAATCCGCCCCTGGATCTGGACAACCCTTTGGACCAACCAGAGATCAGATGATAGTAGACATGTGAACCCAAAGGAGATCTGGCGGTTGAACATTTCTGCTGTAGTGGCCTTTGCAGTATAAAATTGGTATTACATGATGCCTATTTAAATGAATGAAATAGTTGGGATGAGTCCTCCAGAGTCACAGCCCAGGGCATATGTACAGGGCCTGATAGGACAACCCTTTTAACTTCTGGTATGATGCGTTGTTGAAGACTAAACAACTTTGCGTGATCCATACTCTGTACTAAAGTGCTAAAGAAAGTCCTAAAGAAAAAACATAAACTGATATACATTGTGGTGTTGAGATGAGGGTCGAGTGTTCAATTATTTGTAGCGGGAACAGAATAAAGTCTGTTACACTCTGTACTGAATTACATATATATGGGCCATGTCGGGCTTACTGCACAGAGGTAAGTTCTAAATGATTTATTGCTCACTGGGGACCACCGCAGTCACACCATATAAGATGACATCTGTTTCTAAAGCAAGCGGCTATTTCCTTATATGATTTATAGCTAGACATACTCTCAGCCCATTCATCACCTGGAGAACTATTATTTTCTAAAAACTGGTGATGTCACCAAATTATAGGCATCTATATCACCTGCCGTCCTAGGGTGTTGATGATAGACACAGAGCCGAAGCCAAAACTGGCTGCTGGTATAACACAGTAGGGTAATTATAAAATAGCGTAATATTATATAATAATATGACTTAAAGGGGTTGTCCAGGACTTAAACATTGATGACCTATCATCAGGATAGGTGAACATCTGATTGGTGTGGATCTAACTCCCCACACCTACGCTGGTCAGCTGTTGGAAAAGCGAGTGCAGTGGCCTATTCCTCGTCCTGTCACGTCTACCGGTCACACGACCCTTCTGCAGCTCAGTCCCATTCAACTGAATGGGATTGAGCTGCAATATCAAACTCAGCCACTATACAATGTATGGCGCTGTGCTTGGCATAGTATGAAGAGGCGAAGTGACACGTGATAGAGTTGAGACTAAGTAAGTCTGGCGATATTTGCTGAAACTTCTGAAAGACCTCTGCGGAGGCAATACATTTTACAGTAGTACAGAGCCAAATTAATGTAGTTTTTAACAGAATCGGATACAGCAATCCGAACCCGATTTGCCTAACCCTAGTAGTAACCAATTAGCAAACCCTAAAGGTAAAGTCACCTAGCTGGTATAGAGCTATCCTCTGACAATACACTTAAAGGGTTTATCCAAACCCTATAATGCCCCCCAAAATGCCCAGTATATACTTTCTCCGCGGCACCCATGCCGCTACTGATGCCTGCAGGGCTGCTGCTGCGACTCCCATCCACACGGATCAAAACAACTGATTAGCTAGAGATGGATTATCCTGAAGATAGGCCATCACTTACAAAACAATCGCTTTAAAGTGTAACTATAAAAAAGAAAATGGCTGCACACCATTATACATACAAACAATAGAGCTAAGACATGGGGGTCATTCCAAATAAAAGTGGTACAATACCTACTATACATGAGTCAATGGAAGCTCTTAGCGCACATATTTGATCAAACGTGTGTCGGGCCCATCTACCAGGCGTCAAGGTGGCTTCTGCAGATTGGTCCCTAACGCTAGTATACTGCCTCTCTTTGGACTTACTAAAGCCTACAATATTCAGGGCTGTGTAGGAACCAGCTACATATGTACTCTGCTCAGAAGTCCCAGGTAGATGGGCGTGTTCAGTCTAAAAGAGGCGCTACCCTCAATTCATACTACAAGAAAATTTAGACTAGAACCTTCAGAATCACAGGTGCATATCCATGAAGCAAGCAAAAATTTTCTTTTTTATAATCATGCTTGCTTCATGGATATGCACCTGTGATTCTGAAGGTTCTAGTCTAAATTTACTTGTAGTTTTAAAGTGTAACTGTCATTTTTTTATTTATTTTTTGTACTGTATAGAGGCAGTGATACTAAACATTTTTGTAATATACTTTAATTACTGAAATTGTATATTTCTATTAGAAAAATAGCTTTAAAGTGGCCCATTTTGAGCCTTAGCTACGCTCCTCTGTCTTCTGTTTACATAACACAGTGTTGAGCAAGTCTCCACGGTTATGTAAACAGAAGTCAGAGGAGCGCTGCTAAGGCTCAAAATGGGCCACTTTAGAGCTATTGTTCTGATAGAAAAGTAGAATTTCAGTAATTAATGTACAGTGGATATAAAGTCTACACACCCCTGTTAAAATGTCTGGTTTCTGTGATGTAAAAAAATTAGACAAAGATAAATTATTTCAGAACTTTTTCCACCTTTAATGTGACCTATAAACTGTACAACTCAATTGAGTGGAGGGAAGAAAACAAAAAAAATTAAAATAATGTGGTTGCATAAGTGTGCACACCCTGTTATAACTGGGGGTGTAGCTGTGTTCAAAATTAAGCAATTGTAACATCCCGGAGTATGTTACTAAACTCTCTTTCCCTGCTACCACATGTTAAGTGTAATTATAATGTCATTATTGTCATTTTATGTATTTCTAGGCCTGTTTCATATATTATGCTGTAATCTCCCTGTACACCAGCAGGTGGCAGCAGTATGTAGCAGGATCATAGCCAGTTTAGTATTGCTAAGCTGGAATAGTTCATTCCAGTTTTAGCCCCCTCCCCCTCCTCTGTGAGCAGAAGTGGGCTGGTCCCATGTCCTGTCTCATGGGGAGGAGAAGGAAGTTCGAGTTAGTGTTCCAGCTACCCCTGCTTGGGGTAGGCTGTGTTAGTAGGAGCTCCCAGAAACAGGGATCCCAGGACAGGATCAAGCCTCGGCTGAGGCCAAAGAGCACTCTTCCCAGCCTGAGCCATCAGCCTCAGCTGGTTGACAAGACAAGCAGCCACCTCCAGCCTCCAGGAAGAAGCATCCCCTGTGAGCCAAGCTGTGAGTACATATCCAGAGTAGCCAAATACCTCCTCAGCTAGTCAGGCCCATATCAAGCAGAAGACAGACAGAGCAGAAGATAGATACCTGCCAGATTCTCCAGGCACATAGTATAGGAGCAGAAGAGACACTGATCCCTGCCATACATTGCCTATACCTGCTGGGACCCAAGACTATTGCTGTAACTTGTATGGATTTCTGCTGCTATTCAGTAAAGACAAGTTGGATTATATCTCCAGTCTGGATCTCATTTGCTGCTACCAAAGTTCCTCAGTTACTCCTACTAGCAACACTCATTTTATTGCAGGTGAGCCAGGATCCAGGAGTCCAGCCGTACCAAGGTAGGAGACACCGTTGACATTACACAGAGACATTATCCCCCTCTGGCATTCCTCACCTGGTACCTGAGCTATAACATCTTATAGGGCCCTGCTACAGTACCTGCGCAAGCTGCAATTGGCGTCACGAACAACTCATAAATATATATATATATATACATATCCTGACCCACTGCACCGTACTGCGGTCCTTGCTTCTTTGCACAATCACATTCACAATCCTGTTAGATAGGAGTCAGCATACCCCGGCCATCATGTAAAGTGCCTCTGATTAACCCCAGATAAAGTGCAGCTGCTCTAGTTGGTCTTTCCTGAAATGTTCTTAGTCGCATCCCACAGCAGAAGCCATGGTCCACAGAGAGCTTCCAAAGCATCAGAGGGATCTCATTGTTAGAAGGTATCAGTCAGGAGAAGGGGACAAAAGAATTTCCAAGGCATTAGATCTACCATGGAACACAGTGAAGACAGTCATCATCAAGTGGAGAAAATATGGCACAACAGTGACATTACCAAGAGCTGGACGTCCCTCTAAAATGTATGAAAAGACGAGAAGAAAACTGGTCTGGGAGGCTACTGACTGTTAGTGATGGACGAACACCGGCCGGGATGGTTCGCGAACGCGATCAAAATGTTGGTGAACCGCAAGTTCGCAGTGGGCCCCATTCACGTTAGTGGCAGGCGAACCTGAAAAACCTTCAGGTCATATTTGCAGCCAGCAAACACTTACTAGAAGTGCACAAATGGTCCCACAACATGGACAGTGACATACCAGAGGGGGATCATTGGCAAAAATTCCCACTAAAAATATGTATTTTAATCAGGGGCCTTTTTTATGCGTCTTGAAAGGAAACTCTCAAAAATGTGCCCTGCTGGAGCCTAGAAATTTTTTATTTCCTACCGGTTTGATGTATACAAATGTGCAGCGCTCCACGTTTTTGTATCCTGCAGAGTCTATTAAAAAAATGCATACGTTAACATAATTTTTTTTTCTATCATGGAACTGTATGGTGAACGGACGCCACTGTACGGCATCAGTCTGAGGCATCTGTTATTAATGTATACATTTTTGGTATGCATTAAATGGATGGCGCAAATAGGATGTGAACCCAGCCCTAGTGTCAGAATAAGCACCAGTACACATTGGAGCAGCGTGGCGGAGAGGGGAGGCCGCCATGTGCTGACAGAGCGCTACCTGGTCCTGGTGGTCAGGGGTGAGGACTGTGCTTCCCAAGGATCATTTTCTACTGGGAAATACAGGGCACAGTATAATACACTAGAATCTATATACTATAAAGATATTAGCCCTACCCCCGAATAATAATACAATTAGGGGGTCATTTATTATATAGAAATAAGTCTATGTTAGGCGTATTCCTGACACCGATTGTGGCACAAAGGTCCTTAGCACCGCAATCTGCATCTTTTCCCGCTCATGCCAGGTCTAAAAAAGGATGGCGTGGGCAGGCAACGGGATACAGTTATGGCCATCCAATTATTAAATACCACCGCCATACCGTGACCGGATAACACTTCTGCACAGTGACCGGATAACACCACCATACAGTGACCGGATAACACTTCTGCACAGTGACCGGATAACACCGCCATACCGTGACCGGATAAAAGGGTATAAGAGGGCACAGTACAGGGAATGACTAGGGGCACTGCACAGGGTGTGGTAAGAGGGCACAATGCAGGGTATAAGGGGCACAGTACGGGGTGAGGAGCACAGTATAGGGTGGGGGGCACAGTTACATGACCCTGTGACATTAGGAGATCCTTATGGGGAATGTGGTTCATACGCCACCATAATGAGAGGCAGAGGAATGAGACAGGGGTGTGATTATGTGGCTAGAGATAAAAAATGTAACTGTCGGCCAGTACAGGCCTCAAAAATTAGGCAATAGGCATTCACCTGACAGCACAGAACTTTGGATTCTGTGCCTGGAGGTATATTAGGCGGTCACAGGATAAAAATGTAACCATCGGCCAGTACAGGCCCCAAAAATTAGACATGCTACGGACATAAAAAGACCTTTTATGTCGCTGTATTTACCTAAGACAGGGACCATGATTTGTTCTGGGTGGTGGCGGATATTTGTGGGCTGTCATGAGGAAATTCAATCAAATGTGGTCGACTCGTCACATGTGTTGAATTCCTCTGAGATCCTTGCCATTTTTAGAAATGTGAGGTAGTCCACACTGTCGTGAGTTAGGCGAGTATATCACACCCCTGCTTCAATCAGTTTTTTGAGGGGGCAACTGGTAAATCACACCAGTAGAAATTATTTCTTCAAATAGCGCTTGTCCCTCTGTATAGCTGCAGTATCGCAGCAGAACCGCGCACAACTGCTGCACAATACAAATGCACTATAGTATACTGTCTAACATAGAAAGTATATTATAAGTATAACACACCTATCGATAGCACACCTATACCAGTCATTAAAAGGACTTTTTCACGCATAAATTGTTTCAAAAATTGCGATGTTTTATTGTAAAGTACATGTCAGACACCGAAATTGGTAGTATTATATACAGCCTTTCACATTAACAGAATGGTATCTTACTGAACAGTTAAAGGGTAGATTTGGGAGGTTGCGGTTACAGGATAGGTAAAGGACTAATAACTGAACTCTGAGTATAGGCCGAGCAGCGTCTCACCTTCAGTACTGCTCATGTAGAGCTCTGTTTTTCATTCTGATTACCAAACTGCATAATTCTTGATGGTGGTCGGCCTCAGGATGGCCTCGGTGATATCCCATTGTTTAATGTTTTTATTCTATTTTACTTGATATTGTCGGGTCTGCGTACCCCTCTGATGCATATGAGTATTTTATGTACTTTTATAAGCACTTCGCTTTCTTTCAAGGGTCCGAAGCCCTATTATTGTTGTTTCATATACTAACAAAACAAATAAACAATAATAATAAAAAAGGACTTTTGTTGCCCTATTAGCTAGCATTTGGTGTCCCTAACAGCCTGTCCCTGCCCCACACAGCAACCTCTTCCTACACTGGCAAAAGACTGAATGTAAAATGGCGGCCAGATCGGGTTTATTTATAAGGTAGGGGGTATGTCCATGTGCTGAAACGTCTCAATTGGCTGTCCTGTATCACCTGATGGATGTGTCATGGGTCAAAGTTCTTCACAATGTAAAAGAATATGGCGGACACGAATATCGCTATATGTTCGCCCGTTCGGCGAACAGCGAACGAGCAAAGTTCACCGCAAAACGACCGCCGGGCGAACTGCAAGGCCATCTCTACTGACTGTGTGGTACATGTCACAACAATGTCCGGTATTCTTCATATGTCTGGGCTATGGGGTAGAGCGGCAAGACGAAAGCCTTTTCTTACGGAGAACAACATCCAAGCCAGGCTACATTTTGCAAAAACACATCTGAAGTCTCCCAAAAGCATGTGGGAAAAGGTGTTATGGTCTGATGAAACCAAGGTTGAACTTTTTGGCCATAATTCCAAAATATATGTTTGCCACAAAAACAACACTGCACATCACCAAAAGAACACCATACCCACAGTGAAGCATGGTGGGGGCAGCATCATGCCAAGGGGCCTGTTTGTCTTCCGCTGGAACTGGGGCCTTAGTTAAGCTACAGGGAAACTATGGACAGTTCCAAATACCGGTCAATATTGGCCCAAAACCTTCAGGCTTCTGCTAGAAAGCTGAACATGAAGAGGAACTTCATCTTTCAGCATGACAACGACCCAAAGCATACATCCAAATCAACCAAGGAATGGCTTCACCAGAAGAAGATGAAAGTTTTGGAATGGCCCAGCCAGAGCCCAGACCTGAATCCGATTGACAATCTGTGGGGTGATCTGAAGAGGGCTGTGCCCAGGAGATGCCCTCGCAATCTGACAGATTTGGAGTGTTTTTGCAAAGAAGAGTGGGCAAATCTTGCCAAGTCAAAATGTGCCATGCTGATAGAATCCTACCCAAAAATACTGAGTGTTGTAATAAAATCAAAAGGTGCTTCAACAAAGTATTAGTTTAAGGGTGTGTAGACTTTTTATATCCACTGTATATTACAAAAATGGAAAAAAAGAATGACAGTTACACTCTAAAGTTATGACTGACTGGTGGATCTCAATTTAAACCAAATGTACAAAGAGGATTTAGATTTTCTTTCCCTTTAAATGTAAATTTGCAGGTGTCAGATGTTTCTAAACCACTACTCATTCAGTAATCCAGTTTCACAGTCTTTATCTGGAACTTCTTTCAGTGTGGAAGACGTATTTTATCTGCCGAGCCTCCTTTCTCCATGCACTCGCATGTCACAATAGCTTACATTGCATCCGTGTGATTGTGTCAATCACCCTCCATCTGATCTCCGCACAGTGCATAATCTGCTCAGTGTATTATTTGGTATGGTGCCATCTAGTGTGGCTTTTTAGCATTGCAATAATAATTGCATATGAATTTAAAGGGAGAGTCAAATCGCCAGGCTCCACATTCACATTGAATTAAACAGATCGGCATTGTGAAGAATCCATGGAGAATAGAATTTTTAAAGATTTGGGCATCTCAATTAGCACTTGAGAAGGATTTCAACAGCACAGTATACAATATTATACTTCTATTTTAAGAGAGGTGCTGTGTGGTTAAGGTGGTCAGGAGCATAGCGAGAGGTAAGGGCTGAAATGGCAAGTACCCCAGGTCGCAGGTGCTATGGGGAATGCAAAAACAATCAGTTTTGCCTCAGGAAGGGCATTTAGATAGGTCCAGGGCTAGGTCATCACATGGAATATTTGATCATGGCGGCTCCTTTTCCGAACAGCAAAAGGAATGGGCAGTATGATTGGGTACGGTCCTGGGAGTGAGACAACTACTGATGAAATTTTTTTTTTTTTAAAGTGGTATATTTTAGGTGTTACATAACAATTAGTGTTGAGCGAATCGAAGTGAAACGAATTGACTTCGATCCAAATTTCAGGAAAAATTTGATTCACCAGAACTCTGAATTTCCTCGTGCTTCGTGGTAACGAATAAATTTTTTCTGAAATGGCGTTAAAAAAAACCCACGTACTCTACTCGCCTCATCTATTTGCTCACGGAGAGGCCGTCGTGGCCAACTTGATTAAAGAAACAGCGCAAAATCTCACTTGTGGTGATGTCACCACGTCAGCATGCTGGCCAGCGCGGTGATGTCATCAGTGATGACATGATCATCACCACACCCAACCAAAATTTTGCGCAGTTTCTTCCATCAAGATGGCCGCCAGCAAATGGATGAGGTGAGTCTGTTTTTTTTTACCACTGATTAACCCCTGAAAGGCCTCTTTGTTAATGTCAGATACCACAATCAGCGATGAACACTGCATCTTAGGGGTTCAATGATGGGGGGGGTGGTGCGATCGATGTTCCCCATCATTTCACCCGCTACATACAATGGAATGCGATTTGTAATTCGTAACAAATCTTTGTGGAACTCGGCGATGCAGAGCACAACATGCAGGTAAGGGCTCGTTCACAAGACCGTATCACTTTTTCAGTGTTTTGCGGGCTGTTTTTTCCGGATCCGTTTTTCCCGGGTTTTTTTTCAGTAGTGTTTCCGGTTTCCGTATGGCATATACAGTATACAGTAATTACATTACAAAAATTGGGCTGGGCATAACATTTTCAATAGATGGCTCCGCGAAAACGGAACGGATACGGAAGACATACGGAGTACATTCCGTATGTGTTCTGTTTTTTTTGCGGACCCATTGGCTTGACTGTAGCCTCTGAACGTGATTTGCGGGCAATAATAGGACATGTTCTATCTTTCAACGGAACGGAAAAACTGAAATACGGAAATGGAATGCATACAGAATACATTCCGTTTTTTTGCAGAACTATTGAAATGAATGGTTCCGTATATGGACCGTATACGGACCGTATACGGAACGCAAAAACGTTTGTGTGAACGAGCCCTAATACTTACATTTAGAGATGAGCGAATTGAAGTTGACAAAGTGGAATTCGATCCGAATTTCTGGAAAAATTTGATTTGCACCAAATCCGAATTTCCTCACGCTTCGTGGTAACAAATCAAATTTTTTACTAAAATGGCTGCTGCACATGTGAGGATATAGAGCAAGGAACTCTGGGAAGGCGGGATCACCCATAATGCCATGCATGCAGCCAATCAGCAGCCAGCCCTGTGATGTCACAGCCCTATAAATAGCCTCAACCATTTTGGAATTCTGCCATTTTCCAGTGTAGTTAAAGAGGACCTTTCACTAGTTTAAAAACTAACTATATCAGTGGGCAGAGCGGCGCCCAGGGGACCCCCTGCACTTACAAGTATGTCTGGGCGCCGCTCTAGTATGTCTGGGCGCCGCTCCGTTCGCCCGGTATAGGCTCCGGTGTCTGCAGCTCCCTCTGTTGTACTGGGCGGAGTTTTTGTATTAGGGTGCTGCAGACACCGGAGCCTATACCGGGCGAACGGAGCGGCGCCCAGACATACTAGTAAGTGCAGGGGGACCCCTGGGTGCCGCTCTGCCCACTGATATAATTAGTTTTTAGTTTTTAAACTAGTGAAAGGTCCTCTTTAATGCAGGGAGAGACGTCTGCAGGTGCTAGGGACAGTGCTAGGAAAAACGATTTACAAGTGCAGGGAAAGATTATTCAAGGTGTAGGGAAAGGATAGGGAGGAATCATTCCACAGTATTGAAGCAGAACAGGGTTCGGTAGGGGAGATTACAGCCTGGGTAATAGGAACAATCCTATTACACCTTGCTGCACTGACTGGGGATCCACATTGCCATTATACAGCTTTGTAATTCCAGCAAACTGTTCTTGTTATTGGGGTGCAAGTGCTGTTTGATACAACCATTAACAGGGTTTATTACAAGGAAATATTTGTATGTCTTATTTTCCCTTGTGCGTTGCAGTTATATGTTCTAAAGCCCTTTTTGTCGTGTATTAGTGGCAAAAAAAGGGCTTATTAGCCATTGTGTGGTGAAGTGAGAAAATTACAGACTTTTTTGGGGTGTTTTAATTTCCTTTTTATTTATTTATTTGATCTAACAGTATGTCAGACAGAGAAGTACCAGGCCCTGCACAGGGAGTGGCAGAGGCCTAAATGTTTCTTGCGCAGGCAGAGGTCGCAGCAGAGTAAGGGACCGTTGCAGCAGGGTTCACTTCGAGAGGCCTGAGCTCCCAGTGTCAGCTAGCGGTCGTGTCTTGAAAAGCAATCCAGCAGTTCTTGAATGGTTGACTCGATCTTCGACTTCGTCGCAAGTGACATCAGACACCCCCAGCCAAGAGTCGGTGGGTTCATCAGACACAACCCTTAGTTGGCATGGCCTGGGAGCAGGCCCTGTGCCCACACCTGTCCTCAACCTGCCTCTGTCCTTTTCTGTTCCTTCAGCCAGAGAAGTATTGTATGCTGTGGGCTCAGCTCCACTATACAGCGAGGACAAGCTACTAGAGGACAGTCAGCAGCTACTGGCAAGCCAAGATGTGGAGGAGACATCCGCCGCTTCCTCCACTAGGCGGGCAACTAGTGATGAGGAAAGTGGCCTGGGAGCTGGTGTAGCGTGCGGTGAGGCTCCTGACCCAGAGACGGTTGAGGAGGACATCAGTGACGTGCAGACAGCACTCGATGATGATGATGTAGCTGATCGCACTTGGGAGCAGGGTAACGAAGGGGCTTCATCATCGGGAGAAGAGGGTGTCAGCTTGCCCGTGAGGCAACGGCGGAGCCAGCAAGTCGCTAGCGTGGCTGGGAGTCAGCAGGGTGGCAGCAGTGGGAGGTCAGTAGCCAAACGTGCCCGGGGTAGACCACCCACTTCGCAGGAGCCTACCTGCCCGGGAAGTAGCGGTGCACGAGTTTACGGAGGCAGTGACGGTAGCAGTCATTCAGTGCGTAGTGTTGGGGGTAAAATCACCTACTCGGCGGTGTGGCAGTTTTTTGTTAAATCGTCAGAGGAGGTAAACATGGCCATATGTAGAATCTGTGGTCAGAAGGTGAAGCGTGGCCAGGGTGCCAATGTTGGCACCACAGCCCTGCAGCAACATATGTAGCGTCACCATAAAGTGGCCTGGTAGAACCGTGACTCCGATGTGGTGGTCCAGCCTGCCACAGCAATCACTGCAACAGCCAGTGGCACGCAGCCAATTTCAGGCAGTCAAGGCTCCACCACCTCAACCGAAGGGAGCTGTCTGTGTTTCCCATCATCTACCGGTCCTGATGCTCCTACTCCTCGTCCTCCTACTCCTCGTCACTCATTCCGTCCGCAATCGATCACCAAAGCGATTATCAAGAGACAACAGTATGCGTGCACTCATCCAACAGCGCAGAAGCTGAACGTACTCCTGGCCAAGTTGCTGGTGCTGCAGTCCCTCCCTATCCAAGTGGTGGACTCTGCACCTTTCAGAGAATTCATGGCTTCTGCCAAGCCAAGGCGGAGAGTCCCAAGCCATCATTTCTTTGCCAAAAAGGCAGTACCAGCCCTGCACACACATGTAGAACAGAAGGTAGGCCAGTCCCTGAGCCTGTCGGTGTCTGCCACAGTGCACGGCAGCGCCGACATGTGGAGCTGTAACTACGGTCAGGGACAATACATGTTCTTTACGGCCCACTGGGTGAATGTGGTTCCTGCACAGCCACACCAGCAACTTAGCCAGGTGACGCCGCTTCCGCTTCCACGTTCTCACGCCATTGGTCCTGCGACAATGTCCGCCTCTGCCTCCTAATCCTCCACCATGTCCTCAGCCTCCACTGCAGGAACAATTCACAGTGCCCCTCCAGCATACCACATGTGCAGGGCATGGCGGTGTCATGTTGTTCTGCACCTCGTTTGCCTGGGCAAACGGAGTCACACAGGGACACAGGGGAGGAACTTCTCTGTGTGCTTTATCAAGAAATCAAATCCTGGCTTTCTCCTCACTAACTGAAAATCGGAACCATGGTGACCGACAAAGGGAAGAACATGGTGTCGGTGCTGAGTCAAGGAGGGCTGAGCCATGCGCCCCGCATGGCACATGTGTTCAATCTGGTTGTCAAGTGGTTCCTGAAGTCTTCCACCCATCTGCAAGACATCTTAAAAATGGCCAGAAAACCTTGCATGCACTTCAGCCACTCGTACACCGCAAAGCACACCCTCCTTGAGCTGCGGCGGCAGAATGGCATCCCCCAACATAGGCTGATATGCGACATTTCCACCCTTTGGATTTCCACCCTCCATATGTTGGACCAACTATACGAACAGGGAATAGCCATAAACGATTTCTTGATGATCCAAGCGGACAGGAGTACTCCCCTGTGTAACTTCAATGTCAACCAGTGGCAGCTCATGCGTGACACCCGCTGTTTGCTCAGGCCCTTTGAGGAGGCCACGTTATTTGTCAGAGGCCAGGATTATGGGATGAACAATATAATTCCACTGCTTCATGTCCTGGAACAGATGCTGGTAAATATGACTGTTCAGGGGACTGGAGATGTGGCGCTTACATCTCATGGCCACATGAGCCCTGTGGAGGCTGAACTGAAATAGGAGGAGGACATTGGAGCACAAGTAATGTGTAGCGAAATGGGTGGTTTTTCTACACAGGTGACAGGAGAGGAGGAGCAGGAGCAGCCAGAGGAGCTACAGGTAGATGAGGCAGAGGACTCAGACACACCATAGCAGTATGCAGTGGAGATGGAGGCAGGGAGTCCCTCCGAGTCACTTGCACAAATGGCATGATGCATGCTCACTTGCTTGCGTAGTGACAGCCAAATTGTCACCATTCGGCAGAGGGATGACTTCTGGCTCTCCACCTTGTTGGACCCTCACTACCGGTCCAAAATGGGGGCCTTTTTTACAGCCGCTGAGAGGGAGGACAAACTGAACTACTATAATAACATCTTATGTAGTCAGTTGGCTGCTGCCTATCTGCGCCATCAGCCATCTTCTCGCAGTTCTGACTGGGGGGGGGGGCCCTCTGCGCTCACGTTCCACTGTCATGGCTGCTTGGGAGGGGTGGGGTGGCAGGAGCAGTACCAGCTCCATAAGCAGCTGCCTGAGTCTAGAGTCGCCGATGAGCAGCTTTTTTCACCTGCCTAGTGAAGAAACTACTCACCAGCAGCAGCATCTAGACCTGGAGCAGAACCTGAACCAGCAGGTGGTGGCATACTTTGACAGCACCCTGCCACCCCACATTGAAGATCTGCATGAATACTGGGCAGCCAAACTGGATTTGTGGCTGCAACTGGCCGAGTTTGCTCTGGAAAAGTTGTCCTGCCCGGCCAGTAGTGTGGCATCAGAGCGGGTGTTTAGTGCGGCGGGGGCCATAGTTACCCCAAGGAGAAATTGTGGAGAGACTGACCTTTGTCAAGATGAATCAGTCGTGGATCAGCCAGGATTTACACCCAACAATGTCTAATGCATCAGACTAGATCATACATGGTGCCACACCAACACTTTGATAAAAGAGACCGGTTTCTTCTGGTTACCTGCCTAAGTTACTATTCTGATGCTGCCACCCGCCCGATGCCACACATCTGATGCCAAGTGCTCCTTATTTCACCCACCATCTTTAGCTGGTACTGGTATTGCCACCCACCTCCCCACTCTGTCACCGGGTCACTCTGTGGTCTCCTGATGCAGCTTCCACCTCCACACTTTGTCACCTTGCCACTCTGTGGTCTCCTCATGCTGCTGCCACCTCCACACTATGTCACCTTGCCACTTTGTGGCCTCCTCATGCTGCTGCCACATCCACACTATGTCACATTGACACTCTGTTGCCTCCTGATGCTGCCGCCACCTCCACACTTTCATTGTGCCACTCTGTGGCCTCCTCCTGATGCTGCTGCTGCCACCTCCGCACTCTGTCATTGTGCCACTCTGTGGCCTCCTGATTCTGCTGCCACCTCCATACTGTCATTGTGCCACTCTGTAGCCTCCTCAGGCGGCTTCCACCTCAACACTATGTCATATGGCCACTCTGTGGACTTCTCATGCTGTGCCCACCCTCACCACTTCATGACTGGGCCACTATTTTGCCTTTTAGCTTGGCTGACATCATAATTTATTTGACCCTTCTTCTGATCTGTCAGAAGCAATGAAAAATGAGATGCATAACGGATACTGTTTGTGTAGCAGCTGTAAGGCCTGTATGGTCCCATCAGAATTGGCTTGTGATTTGGTAGCCAAAAGCAGGAGTGGGTACAAAACACAGAAGACATGCAAATATTCCATTCACTTGTCATCTGTTTTGTAATTCACTCCTGTTTTTTTGGGCTTTAGCAATACTGATGGACTACTGACCATTCCAAATGCTGACTGAGTGAAGAAGGATGCTTCACAGACAGGATCTGTTTTTTAGGGGTTATTGTTCGGACGGATCAGAGGAAGGGCAAAATTATCAGTGGCGTCAACACAAACTTACTGCTGACACCGTCTCCACTCTGTCTGGGGGTGCTCTACTTGTATAGGCGTTTACTAGAACAGGTTCTGTAGACATCTATGTGGAATCAGCTGACAACGGAGTAAAAGGAGTGCGCTTCTTCTTGGCACTGACATTGACCTGTAAGGCTGAGTTCATATGGTACTTGAGTTATTTGGTCAGTTTTGGCCCCGTGACTGCCCAAATAAGTGAAGTGTGCGTTGATTCTAAGAGTGATGCCTGTCATCTGCATGTCATACCAATTCACAGTATTATTTCACTACCACAGCAGACCCCCTATGCGTGTTACTGCAAGGCGCAGTGTTCTCGCGATTCGCAGCAAATAAATTCGTATTGAACCGAATTTTTTTTTTAAATGCAGCGAAGTGGGCGAATTGAATTTTTTTAAAATATGCTCATCTCTACTTATATACAATATCTCACCAATGTTACTCATATTCACTGTAAGTGTACTGTATATATACACTTCATAAGGTTTTCTGAGGGAGTAAGATGGCTACTTTTTTCCAGCACATGATATATTGGTTGTAATAAACCAATGTTTTGTTCATCCTTTACCGTTTGATGAAGGTTAAGGTTACGTTCACACTAGCGTTAGTGTGATCCGGCAGGCAGTTCCATCGTCGGAGCTGCCTGCCGGATCCACCGATCAGTGTGACAACTGACAGCATTTGTAGACGGATCCGGGTGTGGATCCATCTACAAATGCATTGGAAGAACAGATTCGTCTCTCCGCTTGTCATGCGGATGGACGGATCCGTCTTGCAGCTGGATCCGTCCTTCAGTTGTTTTGCAATGCCAGATCCAGCACTAATGCAAGTCAATGGGAATTAATGCCGGCATAATTGATCCGGCATTCCGGCGACTGATCAGGCATTTTAGACAGACATAATACCGCCAAAACGCCTGACAGTGACTGAACGGAAGGCATACTGATGCAAACTGAACGGATTCTCATCCATTCAGAATGCATTGGGATATGTCTGATCAGTTATTTTCCGGCATAGAGCCCTTTTGACGGAGCTCTATGCCGGAAAAGAATAACGCTAGTGTGAAAGTACCCTTAGAATGCCGGATCCGTCTTTCCGGTGTCATCCGGCAAAATGGATCCGGCATAAAAAAAATTTCACCTTTTTTTCGGTCAAGACGGATCTGGCATTCCGGTATTTTGAATGCCGGATCCAGCACTAATACATTCCTATGGAAAAAAAAGGCAAGTCTTCAGTTTTTTCTTTTCGCCGGAGATAAAACCGTAGCATGCTACATTTTTATCTTTTGCCTGATCAGTCAAAATGACTGAACTGAAGACAACCTGAACGGATTACTTTCCATTTAGAATGCATAGGGATATACCCGATCAGTTCTTTTGACGGAACTCAGTGCCGGAAAAGAAAAACGCCAGTGTGAAAGTACCCTAACACACTATCAAATTGATTTGCCGTAATAAAATAAACCATTAATTTCACTGGGCTCTCTTTGCATGCTGAAGCCTTTTCTATTTAATATTGTTGGTATTTGACTTCTACTTCAAGCACTCAAAACAGAGTGCCATAAACACCACACTACTGGTAACCCATATTTGAGTTTAATTACTAAACTTTCTTTAAATGTAGAAAAGCACTTTTAACAAAACTAAATACCCTAGGTATACAGGGATGCAGTCAAATTTACTTATACTTGCATTTACTTACAGTATACTTGCATTTATATAGATCATATGGTCATAGATCATGATTGATTAGGGGGTGAATAGGTGAATTTCTTTAAAAGTAGAACAGCACTTACAACAAAACTAACTACCCTAACTATACATGGATGCAGTCAAATGTACATATACTTGCATTTGTCTTATTACCACATTGGAAAGCAATACATCAACTTGATGGACTGAGGCAGTGAACTCAGGTTGTGGTAGCTCTGTGCTGTAGACTGAGACTTACCCTCTCAAAAAACAATACCGAAAGGAGTTCTATAATACAATGGAGCACAGGAAGGGTAACAGATGTATTCTTGTGTTGGGTGTACAGCTGGTGTCTCCTGGGGCAGTGAGTAGTAATAATTGAGTGCAAACTTTGAAGGCAAGCCGTGAGGAGCTAGAGGCATAGCTATGGTCCCCCTGCCATAATTAGGGTCCCTTATAGTAGCACAAAAATGTAGTACCCCTATTCCCGTATGATAGAAAACAAATATTTGAAGCTTATATAGATCATTCGGTCATAGATCATGATGGCTGGAGGGGGGGAGGTCTCTGATAAAGTCTACCCTGCAACCCAAGAACTTCAAGCTTGATATCTGTGGTGAAGTAGATAGCCAGATAGGAAGTCTACTCTCTTTAACTCCAGACAGAGCTCTTATATAAGACTGCATTAGAGATGAGAGAATCAAACCTACCAATTCAGAATATATACCAAATTTAGAAAAATATATATCAGATTTTGATTATGAGTAATTTGCTGTCTAGCAAATGTCTTACATCTGCTGCTATCAGAGAGGTTTAGTGTTCTTTTCTTTTAGAAAGGAAAGCTAATTTGCATATATTTGGGTTTAGAAGGAAAGCTAAGCCTGTCTGTTGTCAGCAGATGTAAGAAATTCTCATGTGCATATATTTTTGCCAGAAACCCAGAGCAGCATCGCTTGGCTTACAATACTCCTCAGGCAAACTAAGTGCTCTCCGTAATGAGAAATAGTTTTTATCGCGAATATTGGCACTCCGAGAATTCGTGAAGATGTAGAATATAGTGCTATATATTCGTAATTTCCGAATATTATAGGTTTTGTTTCCATCAGTAACCTCCCTTCTTGCTTGTGGACCAATGAGAAGGCTGCAATATCTTTGTCAGCGCTTAGCAACATCCCTAACAACCAATAGGAAAGTTGCCGAACCCTTTACTATATAAGAACCTCCCCAGCAGCCATTTACTGCTGTTTTTTGCAATTCTGAGACAGAGAGCAGTGACGTTGCTGTGCTCTGTGCTTTCATCTGGATCCCATTCTTTATCCAATTACATTAGATAGTTAGCTAGCTCCTATATATAATACAGAGAGTTAGTGGGAGATAGTCAGTGTAGGTTATATCCTGATATAGGTTCCAGTGCAGGGTGTTAGGTAGTGTGATAGGACTTACTGTTTCTCTGCTGTCCATACATACAGGCTACAGACACAGTGCTGTGATGTCACAACAATACTTAGTGCACCAATCAGTAATATTTACTCAGACCTGATGAAATGTGAAGTTGCATGTATTGCGCAAAAAATATGTGCATCATTAGTGCCGATTTGCAAAAATAATGCAGAGATCTATAATTTGCAAATTTCTTGTGAATATTATGCAAAAAATTCACGAAATATCATGAAAACAAATATTATGCTGCTCTTCACTAATAAGAAAGAGTACCCACCAGACAACGTAAATTTTTTTTCAAAAACCCAGATTAGCACGCTAGTCTCTCTCTCTCTGAATTTTTTTCAGAAAGAACAGAGATCAAATAATAGCTACAAGGAGTGTCTCTGTACTTGGAGGACCCATCATGTTCATGCATAACATGGTGCACCCATTGATTTCAAAGGTTTCTATAAAATGCTTTATTGACTCGGTGGTACTGCTAGATTCCTCTGTTAATTATAACTTCACTGGGGTCCTAACAATGGGACAACCAGAGCTCCTATAGAGGGATTACAATAAAAGACAGCAGATTTAAGGTTTATTTATTATATACAGTACTGTGCAATGCTTTAAAAAATGAAGTTTTTGGAGTTTGTTTTCATCAATTAACAGCATAAACAGGATGGATCTAAATCAATATTTGCTGTGACCGCCCTTTGTCTTCAAAACAGCATTAGTTCTTCTAGATCCAATTGCACACAGTTTTGAAGGAACTCGGAAAGGACGTTTGGGAAGTGATACAGCCAGGTCCCACATCAAGGAATAAGTTCATATTAGTTATATATAGCACAATACTGCATGGTCACAGTGCAGGAGTACAGTGTATATCTACTTGGAAATCAATGTGGAAGCAACCCCTCCCAAAATCTTCTGTGTCTGTGAAAGACTGGACAGTCGATGGTATGACAAAACATTCTCCCTTCATTGTGAGATTCATGGTGAAATATTTGAATCCAGCTTCTGACAGGGACTATTGGCTTACCTGCAAAGACTATTGGAGCTTACGTGGAGGAGCCAAGAGGAAGTTCGGAGAGATAGTTATCTACTAAATGATCGTTCAGCAGACATCTATTTAAGTGGTATATCCACCTTAGGATCTGCATGGAGTTTGTATTGTCTAACCATTTCTCCAGGTGCTCCAATTTTCTCCCACACTCCAAAAATGTACAGATAAGTTAAAGGTTTTTTTCCAGGCTACAGATATTGATGACCTAACCTCAAGATAAGTCATCAATATCAGATCAGCGGGGGACCCCTGCCCATCATCTGCTCTCCACAACCTCTCTGTGCCAAAGTGTAGAAGCTGTGCCAGGTTACTGAAGCTCACCTCCCATTCACTTTAGTCCACTTTATTTGAAGAGCTTCCAGTTGCATTCAAAGTACCAGGTCCAGTGCTGGAGGCTGAGGCTGAAGGGACCATTTGATTGGTGGGGGTACTGGATGGTGTTACACCACCACCGATCTGATATAGATGACCTATCTTGAGGAAAAGTCCTCAATACCTGGAACCCAGGAAAACCCCTTTTAATTTGGAATTTTGATTATGAGCCCCATTGGGGACATGGACCAAGTTGAGTGACAATATCTGTACAGCGCTGTAGAATAAGTTGGCGCTGTGTAAATGAATTAAAATAATGCATGGGGCAGTCGGACACCAATAGGTCTGGAAGGATTTGACTAAGCAGCAGATATAAATGAGATGGAAACTTGACCAGTATCAGACCAAGTTTTAGATGCTCGGGACGTTGGATTAACTTGACAGAAGACCCCGAATAAAAAACACAACACAAGTGATTTGTATCATGATATAGTTTGTATTTTTCTTTAACAATACCAAGCTATAGACAGGGACTTACAGAGGCCTATACACTACCGTCAGATACAAACTTCAGAAACACTATTTACATTCAAAAAGGTACATCCCGCACCTGCCCCGGTGCTTCTTGATTTCCCATTTAAACCCCTCTACTTCCAGGGGTGCCTGCAGCTTTGACCCCTGACCGCAAAAGTGTTAATTATATTTTTTTTTTTTCCAGAGCTGGAGGGTAAACACCAAGTCTGAGCATTCACGTGCACTGTCCATACAGAACAATGCCAGGAAAATTCACTCCACAGTGTCCTTGTTCACTCTAAGCTGAGTTTAAAACCAAATAATTGGATATGAAGTGCTGTTCAGTCTCTATACCGTATTGGCTAGAAGGACTTAAAACAACTTGTGGCCAACTGGTGTTGAACTATAAGTCCAAGATCGTGTCATCGGCCAGCGGCTTGTTGAGATTTGTGGTGAAGTAGCTCCAATGGAACAATCATGAACCCACACAGATGTGTCCACCCTTAGGGTTGCTTGAATTTAGCTAAAGGGATTGGACCATCTCAGACATTCATGGCATATCCCTAGGACATGCCATCAATGTCAAATAGGTGCAGGTCCCACCTCTGGTTGCCCCATCCTATCTCCAGAATGGGCTCCCCAAAGTGAAGGAAAGCAGAATGTGCATGCGCAGCATGCTCTCCCTTCACTGCTATGGGATTTACGAAAATAGCTGAGCGAGCACACTCGGCTATGTTCAGAAGTCTCATAGCAGTGAATGGACAGAGCGCCATGCATGCACAACCACCTCTCTATTCACCGCTATGGGACTGCTGGAAATAGCCTAGCCAGTACTCAGCTGTTATAAAAACTCCCATAGCAGTGAATTGAGGGTGGCTGCACTTGCGCAGTGCGCTCTCCTTCACTTTCGGGGTCCTGTTATGGAGATAGGAGTAGGTCCCAGAGATAAGACCTCCACCAATCTGACATTGACAGCATATCCTAGCGATATGCCATCAATGTCTGAGATTGGAATGACCCTTTAATGACTCAATATTTTGAGATGCTAGCAAAAACCTTGGCAGTCTGCAATTCACATCACGACTACTAGGTTTGCCACAGATAGAGTATAGACAAAACTGGTCATCTGATGCCAAGAACAAAAGTCAGGAAGGACATATCTGTACATAGCATGTAAGTAATGGCAGTTGTGCTATGAGATTCCATGAACAGTCTTCTACCCTTTTGGATGTCATTACCATCATTCTCAGCTTAAGACACTCTAAACCCCATATAAAGATACTTTACATGACCATTTCCTCGAGTGAGGTCTTACCCCTTTAGCAGACATACTTCAGAATTCCACTATTTGTAGTTATGGCATTATGTAATATTACATATAAGGAAATAATGTGTGCTATGTTACATAGAACATCGGCAAATGGATCTAATGGTGACTTCTTTTAAGATGAAAAAGCAAATGTACCACCAGATAGGTTTACGTGGTGCACTGTGGAGAGAATTCATGGTTCATTTATTCAAGTGTTATAGTTATGGGAGGCTGAGAAGTTTTTAGAATGTGTAGTGATTGAAGAGTTATTCCCATTACAGACATTTTGGGAATCTACACAGTCTATCAGGTCTCACATTTGGGATCCACACCTATATCCAAAACAGAGAACGCTGCATCTAGATGAGGAAGGAATGGAAAGTTGACAATGTATGTGGAAACATTTTGGATATGTCACACATGTTTGTTGTGGAAATAATCATTGGCTTGTCATCATAGATAACAAATGGATTCCAAGCCATGAATGGCAACCAATGTTATACTTAGGTTCCTTGGATCACCTACCTTACATCTATATGTCCACTTTTAACATCTTTGAAAGCCCAAGATATTTAATCAATAAGGTCCTAATTGGATAGCTGTCAATAAACCCATAAGAAAAAGAGCATCTCCAAATGAAGTTGTCTTCTTCTTGATATTTGGGGAGTATTATTGTCTGATGACCTGGGCTCACCAGAGAATCCTCAGTAATCATTGAACCAATTAAACCAAAATGGGAGTCCTCCTCTGTCCAGTCATTAATAAACATCCTCTCTGACCAATGGCAAGCCAATGGCCTAGTTTAGATGCCCTAGAGATCATTTTAGCAAACGTTTGGCCATTGCTAAGGACTCAAGGGTGGCCCCTCATTCAGGTTACTATATATTGAGAATCTATAGGTGCTGACATTTTTACCATAATGTTGTGGGGCAGTTGTGTAGATATAATGTAGTAATGTGTAGTTCATAAGAAGGTGATTGATGTCCATCATGGAACTCTTGGACCAAGGACTGTTTGAAGAACACATGAGAATACTCCAAAAAGCAGCCTTTCCCGCAACTAAACACAGTTCATATTTTTTCCTGGCACTGTAGGTTAGTACATTGCTCTCCTTCACATATAATCTCAACCTCCTGATCAACACCCCCCAAAAAACGAAACAAATCTAACATCCACAGTTAAATGTGATAACAGACAGGGGTAGTGGTTACTCAGCGGAAACAAAATGATACCCTTTATATATATACACAGCACTTCTGTCTGGAAATAATCTGCTGAGGTCTCCAGGCAGGTGGAGACGCCACTGCATGTTCCTGCAGAAACATAGGGACAATGGGTGATATAATAGTCACAGAGCGGACCCTGAGGCACAGGGAGATAAGGTGGTTGGTATGGATTCCCCAAGTAAGCACCTTAGCCATAATGCTGCACCTGCCCCTGAGAAAAGACATTGGGATACAAGGAAATTTGTTCTCCTTTGGTCCTGACATGCTAAGGAAAAGAAGAACCTTGCTTGTCTTGCAAAAAAGGCCAGCAGGATTCTCTACTGCTTATCAGTTGCTTGCCAGTTCTGCATTGAGCATGCAATAAACCCTGTATTTTATGGCTCGACCCCCTTAGAAGACCTTACATCCGGTCATAAATTGAAAGTCTAGTAACAGTGGGGGTCAAATTGGTTTGTTGCCTTCATTGCTCCTGAGATGCACACCATGCAGAACCGAGCATACGGAGGTTGCTGATTAACATTGTAAGCTTATGTAATGGCCTGGTGCATATAATACGTGTACAGTGTAACCAATAGCTATAGCCAAATATGAACTTTCAGTAGACCCCCAACTTTGATAGAGGGCAACTGCATGGATGCTGTTGGCTACTTCACGGTTTTACTATTTGCCACACAACATTAAATAAGCCTATCTTGTATTAAAAAAAAATACTACTTACCATGTCAATTCAACAACCCGCTGGAATATGGTGATACGAAACATTATTTATTTATTTTTTTGCCAAAAGAGAGACCATGAGAATGTCAGGTGCACATTTTGTGCCAATGCCTGACAAGTAAATGCCCCCTCTCCGCCAGACGAGAGGCTGTGAACCAAAGAGCATAAAAAAAGAATTCTTTTTCATTACTCCTTCCATCTTCCAGGGGAACCCACTGTGATTACAAGGGGACAGGCTAACGTGATAGCCCCACAATCTGGCTCGTTGATGGACAGATGACATGGTGACGATGGTGAGACAATACAGAAGATTTTGCCATGTTGAGAAAAGCACACATAGGCAATGCTCAGATCCCATGTTTTTCATATTTTTTTTTTTTTGGCAAGCCACGCTCAGATAATAAGACCCACAGAGCCGATGGGTCCATTGTGAATTTTAAACACACTGAAAGAGACCATTACAAAGAAAAGACACCATAGAAAAGTAACACAGTTCTTGTGTGAATGCGAAACTTGGCGTGAAAGAGAGGAATGCATTATTTTTTCTTATTTTTTTCTTCCTTTGGTTTTTCTTTTTTTTTTTCTTTTTTTTTTCTTTTATCCTTTCTTGTATTTTTCACCACTTTTTGTTCATTTTTATTAAATAATATGACAACACTGGTACCCAAAATCTGTTGGCACCTATCCTTTTCCTCCTCCTATGTATTTCTTTGTCTAGTACACGTCATGGAGTTGCAGTCAAAAAATAGTACAGCAGTTCGACCCGTTTGGTGCAAGAGAGACTTACCACATAATATATTACTTGCTGCTCTAGCACCAAAATGGTTAATAGGTTTGCAAGCAAAAAATAAATTCTCCAGATCCATCCAGTTCTTCCCACTGGCCCCCCAAGTGTTCATTCTTCATATATTTCCCCTAAGACCTTCCTCCATCAAAAACGCGTTGTATATTTTTTTTTTACTCGATTGCAATGTTAACGGGGTTAACCGGAGAGGTTGCGCCGGAGCTGTCATTCCCCCCAGCAGGCTCCTTTTCCTTTTTGCCACTGTATTGGCCAATGAAGGAGCCGTCCTCATTGAACTGGACATCCACACTGCCACCATAGTCAGCCAAGCTGTCATCACTTCCGAGGGGCTTGACATCACCATTAAGGGAAGGTTGGCTGCTAGTAAATGGTTTCTCGTCATTATCACTGGATAAAAATAAAAGGCAAATGTGGTTAGCGTTAGCACAACATTTCTTTTAGATTTAAAGGCAGTGTCCTCCTTTCCAAACAGATTTATTTTATTATCTCGACGCATCTAAAATGAAATAATTTAGCAGTTGGTCATAGTTAAACATTTCCTCCCCTCATTTCTACAGCTCCAGTACAAGAGATATGTCTCCATGGTCACAGACTACAAGCAAACCACGTGTGATTCTCCTTACATCTGATCTCTGCTTCTAGCTTGCTTACCAGATGCATGTTGGCACGAAATAGGGGACAAATGGTACTGTCTTGGTCCACTGGCTCTCCACAGCCCAAGTCCAATCCTGCTGCCTAGGTAGGTCTGTTCCTCCATACAAGCTGTGGCCTGCTTGCTGGCTCAGTCCTCCTTCTTATCTCATTGGGCACGTCCTCCAACCTCTTAAAGCGCCATCACATGCACCCTTGTTCAAAACAGCCAATGGCTGGTCACCTATGGGTACTTAGGACAGCTTCCCCTATGGGTGGTTGCCTGAGCAAGAGGTTCCTAGCTTGCTAGTTCATGCTGTATTTGTGTATCTGCCCCTGTACTTATTTCTGCCCATTTACTGGATTTTGACCCTCTGCTACCTTACCTAAAAGGTGCCTGTTCTCTGTATTGACCCTTCACTGCCTGCCCTGACCTCGGACTGTTTATCAGATTGCTTGTACACTGCATGCTCTGACAACAGACTGTTTACCATATAGCTCATACTGCGCCTGCCCTGACCTTGGCCTGTCCCTGACTATGGTTTTGCCTGATTCCTCGGTACACCACACCAGTGTCTCTGACCCCTGCGGCTCAGCTGTCAATCACACAGAGACTACTTCACGAGGTAGAAGCCTGGTGGTTCCTCTGCAGCGAAGTCCAGATTCCTGTATAAGAGTTACACAGCAGTTCCACGCCCACTTTTGTAACAGAATATGCAGGATAAGACTACACAGAATGCTTGTTGTTGCCATGGAGATACATATTCTGCATAGGAACTGTAGAAACAAAACAGAAGGACTCTCTAATTAAGGCCTATTACCAAGTTCCTTAGTTTTTCATTTTAGATTTATTGAGACAAAAAACTATTAGTTGCAAAGGTGTACATCGCCTTTAAAAACATAAAGCTTTGATTTTAGGACACTCCTGATGGGCACTTATTCCAGATATACTCTTCTATCTTTCAGCCTTCATTCTGTGGCTTTTTGTATACAAGAAATTGTACCCTTAAATTAAGTGTTCTTGTGCACAAGATCAACCTCCTATCTACCCTTATAGGGTACCAGATGTAATATTGGTTTTCTTTTTGTGTAACCAGACCTTGCCAAATGGTACAAAATGAGAAAGGAAGACACAGAAGGAAGATAGATAGAAAGTTCAATATATGTACAGGTTGTATGGGTTGCATGATTGCATGGCAAAATAAGAAAAAAACACAGAAGTCAAAGAAAGACAGCAGAAGAAAGATTCCGGGAAAAGAAAACTAAAGTTGCTCAGTGTTGGACACTACCCTAACCTATTAAAATTAACTTAACTGGGTCTCATGTTCTTGTGATGTAAAGAGTTAATCTGATGGTGAAAAGCAGGTATAAATGATATCCTCCAAATATTTTCCAGGATAAGTGATAATTGTATGATTGGGTCCCACCATTGGAAACTCCACTGATCATGAGAACAGGGGTCGCCGAATCCCCGAATGGAGAAGTAGTATGCATGCGTGACCACCAAATTATTCACTTCTATGTTACACTACCTCTCCATCCACATGGGGGACTCGGTAACCTCTATTCTCATAATTAGAAAGAGTCCCAGTGGTCCAACCACAGTAATCAGTCATTTATCACCTATCCTGGGGATAGGCAATAAATGTTGCTTATAGGAAACTCCTTTCAGAGGGCCAAACACTATAGCAAAGATTGAAATAGGGTTTCCTTCTGGGGATGGGTAAAACCAAAGAGCCTCTAACCACTTGGAGCAGGAGGACACGGCGGTATCTAATTGCCCTCCACCAATCTCCTTTTCATGATTGTTTGGTTCATTGTCTACACCCTAATTTGAAAGGCATGTGGAAAGGGGATTCCCTACTGAGGTTCTCAGCATCCATTAATTAGGGCTGCAGCTCAACTCCCTTTATCTTAGGGGTCCCATACCCAGCATATTGGTTGCCTCTATGGCAAATATGTCACAACTTACGTAAAGTTGGACAAGAGGACATTGCACAAAACATGAAATGTATGCTTTCCCAACAAGGAGAGAAGCACCATGTCAGACTGATCACCATCAGATTACCCATCATTGTCCAATATGGAAGGAGCACACTCAATAAATGTGCATCAGACTATACTAGCCCTCGTTATGGATTTTCATAACTGAACATCCATATCCAGTATGATTATGGGTTCATAGGCTTGGCCAAAACTCTATGTTTACTGGTCAATGTCCCAAACGAGAAAATGGAGTAAAATGCATGCACATGAGGACAATTCTGCTGTAAACAAGATGCTGAGGGGTGCATTGCGTTACAGGGGTCATATTGAGGCGGATAGCTTGTATATAGAAATGTATGCAGCATAAGGTGCAATGCCATGTTAGTAGCATAATAAACCACAAAATTCAAACTCTATGATATTGAAACATGCATGAAAACAAACCAAATGACAGATGGCGACAAGTCCAACATAGTGAAAATCCAATATTATTCCATGACCCATAAACCATTCATGCTAAAGGAAAGTGGTTCACCTAAAGGGGTTTTCTAGGACTTATGTACTGATGAACTATCCTTAGGACAGGTAATCAATATCAGATCAGTGGGGGTGATGGGAGTCAGAAACATCTGATCGGGAACAGTGCTGCAGTAACCAGACCCAATTACTATACATTGTACTAGGCTGGGGTGACCCCGTGCCTGGTTCCAGCACCCCAACTAGTAAAAACAACTGATCGGTGGGGTGCCAGAAGTTAGATATTGATAAGGAAGCCCTGGAGAATCCTTTTTAAAGGACTGAGAAACAAAGGTTATTGGTCCATCTCAGACCACATATGTTCTGAATAGGCATGTTGGAAAGGGGTACTATTCCTACTAAATGATGTCCACCATTCCTGTTGATCTCTATAGAGACATAGGAGGAGATTTACTAAGCAAAATGCACCAAAATTCTGGTGCAAATTGTGCCAAGAAAGTTAGCATAAGGAAGAGAAAAATATCCATCAATTCTAGCAAGATGCTCCAAATTTACCATACAGCATGTACTACTATGTTTAATGTGCCTCCATTTCTGGCTGGCTGGTCTACTTTTAACCTGCCTAAATGTAGGACAGAATTAGTAAATCTCCCCCATTGACTCTTCCAACCTTCTGACTGACAGATTTCTGGCTCAGTTTGTGCCAAATAACTGCCATATATGTCTTGTCCCAGATGTGTTTTTGCTCCTCACTTGACAGAACTTAGATATTTATCATCTATCCTTAGTGGTAGTGGCCAGGGACATACCTAAAAGCTCATGGGCTCTGATGCAAGAGTTCAGCTTGGGCCCCACCTTCCCTAAGTGCTTTGTGGCCAGGGGCAGGGAAGCACATAGCCTTCGTGCTGCCTGAGGCAAAATTGAAACAACAATCCACCCCCTCCCCATGCCAAATTCTTGACCTAACTCCTTCCCTCCAGCCAGAGGTGTAACTTGGCCAGCGTGGACTTTGAATAATACCAGCGTCTTCTTATGATGCACAAGGGTCTTTGGGCCCCCTCAGGCTTCTGGGCCGATAGCGACTAATACCTCTGCACCCCCTATAGCTACAGCCCTGTTAGTGGCTATGTCAGGATACTGAAGCCCAGCTCCAATTCAAGAGAGTGGAAACTGAAATTAAATAAACATGTGGCACCGAAAACTGAATAGTGGATGATGGATCCTTCTGTTTCTGGCTCCTTTCACTGCATTGTTTCCGGTGTCAACGGTTGCCTGAAACAGCTGATCGGTGGATGTGCTGGGTGTTGGACCCCCAACGATCTGATGTTTATTACCTACCCTAAGGATCGGTCATCAATAACTTAGTTCTGGAGAACCTCAACCCCGGAGACTAATATTATATCTCCTTTGCAATGACACAAATGAGTGTGACATGACTATGAGTTCCTCTCTGGTGTCCAGGGCAGCCTTTCATGATAGCGGTACGTAGAATTCTATTGGTATAGTACTGTATAATCTGGATTGGGATGGTTGATATATGGTATGGTATTAGGCCTGAACCCTACACCTTCTTTTCTAGAGATAAAAGGCCAAGCAAATTAAGATATATATATATATATATATATAGTCCATAATAGACATAATTTCCATTGACTCTTATTCCAGTCAATTAGAGCTGATGATGAAAAGCTATTATAAAGATACTTGAAAAATACCATAGTGGACTTAGTATCTCTTATCAATCTCCATCCAATTAACTGTATGGCATAGCAGGATTTGGTATTTTGGCACATGCAGTATAAGAGCGATATAACATAACCAGTCCATGTGGTTTACCTATTTCTAAAGTAGGTACTGCTGTAGAGACAAATGACAGAATGACAGTCACAGGACAATCACAGACATATAAAACATGTAAGAAGTGAACATACAAGGTGCATATGTTATGGCAGAATAGAGAATATAAGCCACCAGAGGATCAAGTTCATATTATGATCTTATATGTATAGAAATCTGTCTGAAAAGCAGTTGGGAGCCCAATAAGAGAGCAAGGAGGCCAAGAGAGTTGTACGGTTATGACAGCTGTTTTATGACAGCCTGTCTCTGCTGTATTAGGTAGGAATGGCCAAGAAAATGTATCCTTGAAATATCTAGTCTCCCGCTTTATACCTATGCCATAGTGGGAATTCAATAACTTGGGATGTCCATCTATTAACCTGTGGCATCAGCCACTGCGAAAATCAGCTTATCCCCCAGGAGATAACAGGGGTCCAAGAAGAAGACCATTATTGGGGGCCTGTTGTGTGTTACTACAACTCCCCACTAAGGGAATTCCATCTTTCCTATAGGGCAATATGGCTGCCATAGAGGTGGATCTCTTCCTCTGATGCCCCCTTCTCAACATCTGCTTCAAACCAACCCAGGAACACCCACTTCCAGCTGGGGCTTGACATAAACCCTACCCATTTTCAAACCAAATTTGCCAGGACTGACCTAAAATTCTGGACCATCTCAGAAAATTTTGAACTGTTGGAAATTAGGCCCTCTATAAGCCAGATCAGAGGGCTGCTAACGGGCACCTACATGTATGATGACACTTAAAGGAGTTATGCCATGATTGATGTAAAAAATGAAAATCAGACATCATATAGTACATGACAGTCAAAACTAGAACCAGCGCTGTACCTCACATGGATCCAGCGATCTACTCATTCATTGCTCCAATTATACTGCAGACTGGCTTCTCAGGGGATGTGTCCTTTCTCGGGGGGGGGGGTCTTTCTCAGAAAGGGGGGGTCTTTCTCGGGGGGGGGGGGGGTCTTTCTCAGGGGGTGTGACCTTTCTACTGCAGCTCTCTCCCTGTAACTGACACAGCTTCTAACAAAATTTATGGCCGGTGCCAGTTAAAGATTTAAACTGAGAGCGCGCGACCACCGCAGTGAGGTGATCAAGAAATAAGGAAAAGGACAAACAGCAGGTGGCGCTATAAAGATATATTTTATTGAATATCTCAGTGGCTCTAATAAATTGTTGATGACATGCAATTACAAAAGTGTTCACCTCCAGGTGCTGGTTTGAAAAATGTAGAATGTGTTTCGTGGCACAACCCCTTTAAGTGAGGACTGCAGAGTAGTCAGACCGGCTTCATTTGCAATGGAGATTGTCTTTACAAGACGATTCCCTAATATACTGTATGATTATTAAAGGGATTGCTAGAGCTCTTGCCTTGCTCCATTATTGGGACTCTCCTTGTAAAGGTGCTTTCACGCGACCGTAAGTGTTTTGCGGTCCACAAATTGCGGATCCACAAAACACGGATACCAGTCCGCATTTTGTGGACCGCACATCGCCACCCCTATGATAGAAATGTCAATACTTGTCCGTGATTGTGGGGCCACGGAATGGAGCTACAGATGGGGACAGTGCATGGTGGGCTGTCCGCATCTTTTGCGACCCCATTGAAATGAATGGTTCCGCACCTGTTCCTACTGCTCATAGCATATGCAATGTAGAAATTGTATACTAGGCATGCACAAAGCAATATAAGTGTTCACAGCTACACGCCACACACATAACACACATGTACACAATATGGGGGTCATTTATCAAACTGGTGTAAAGTAGAACTGGCTTAGTTGCCCTTAGCAACCAATCAGAATCCACCTTTCATCTTTGACAGCTCCTTTGGAAAATGAAAGGTGGATTCTGATTGGGTGCTACCTTACACCGGTTTGATAACTGACCCCATATATCCATACATCATGGGACATTTTTGTATTGCAAATGTAGTCAACAATCAGTGGAATGTATTTTGGGTGATTTCGGCTCAGCCGTCACATTGACATTCACTTTAATTTTACTTAGCAACATCGAAATGAAGGACCCTGTCATCCAGAAAATAGTGTAACGTTCTGTGAACTGCAATGAGGTGATACACAGAGATAAGCCATGTTTGCATATGGCAGGCTGCTCTCTATACTGAAGTATATGGCAAGTTCCCATACTGCTAGGGAGGTGCGGGCGACACAGGGGGAGATTTATCCAAACTGGTGTAAAGGTAAATTGGCTTAGTTGACCACAGCAACCAATCAGATTCCACCTTTCATTTTCCGAAGCAGCTCTGAAAAATGAAAGGTGGAATCTGATTGGTTGCTATGGACAATTAAGCCAGTTTTCCTCTACACCAGTTCTGATAAATCTCCCCCACAGTGTCTTCTCATTTCTTATCAGGCCAATTGTAGGTGACAAACTAAACCATCCAATGGTTCTCCGAGTATAGACTAGTACATGTGTTCACAACATGACTAGTCATTATACAGAAGACCAAAAATATTATAGCATTCACATGTATAAGTTCTTGTGCCGTGACCCATGTAAGAAACTACAACATGGCTTGGTTAGATAAAAAATAATGGAGTCTAGGAAAAAGGGTCTCTTGGTTTTGGTAAAGGAGCTGCAGGACTTTCTTCACATTCGAGGACCTCTAGGGAAACTCCACATGTAAGGAGCTTGAAGTCACGTAGAAACCCAATGACTTCAGATTACAGACACACTGGTGCTTTGTAGACCATCAGTGTGGGTCTATGGTTCCTTAGGACCACCATAGGAAATTACTTTTGAGGCTCAATAAAGTCGAATAGGTTGTAAATTAAACAGTTAGACCCTAGTGGCAGATGACTGGCTCCAAAGTAAGCCAAATATATTTTTTTCTCTTGGACCTTTGGGGCCAACTATGGTATCAGAACCTTGGCCCATCAAAAGATCCTCTGGTACTCAAGTGGGCCAGTAAAACCCTGAATTCCAACCTATGCCTCATATAAATGGCTTAATACAGCTAATATGCCATAACTTTTATTCTCAGACATTCCGAAAGTATCTATGTGGGCATCATATTCAGCCCTAGAAATATTGCTTCATATATATACGGTAGTTCTGTTGTATAATGACCATGACAGCTCTGAGAAGTCACAGGGAGCAAATCTGCATCTCAAGTCCAATTAACTTTCTGTGATAGATAGGGAACTCAAGTTGGTCAGGCATAAAATGGTCCTCCACTAATCTAGCTATCAATGGTGATCTTGAACCTGACCAATGTCTAATGGACTATGTATAAACATAATGATCTCTACTATCCAGAAAAGTTTTTTGAGAGCCTCAAGAAGAAAAAAAATGAAGTGGCCTGAAAGATAAAACTTGGGTGGGAAAGATGGTGGTAGTCCATACATCTATGATCTGAAGAAAACCTCGGAAATAAAGGGTATTGAAACAGGTAGACCCTTCCCCTTTATTCCAGGAAAGTCCAACCGGCTTAGATCTTGAAAGATTGACCTATACATATGAATGCTACTTGGACTGTTTTTGTTGAATGATGCAGCTTTAGTTTAGTTGGCCGCTTAGCCTTAAGAAGGATTGACCTTCCTAGATCCAGCCACAGTAGTGTTACCTGACATTACAAGCCAGACAACTGCTAGTAGATCCTCAAGGAAACTGAATTTAGCAAAGGCTGGATGTTTATTGTTACCATATATGTAGTCATAAACAAATGTAGCTGCATATGGATTTAAAGAACCATGGCACAAAAGGGCGTAGACGTAGATTCAGTGAACACCCATTGTGCAAAAATCGCACCCCACATCTGTAAGAAGGAACTTTACCGTGCGAGAGCAGCTTACCTCTCCAGAGATCTGATGGCAGCATGGACAAGAGAGTGGAGAACGAATGCATAAGGTCAGGAATGCCAGTCACACATGTGCAAACAGTGTACGTGAAGGCACTTCTAAGCATTGTAACATGTCTCACAAGTCTTTCCAAACCATAGAACACTGAAATATTACTCTGATCTTGAGATGATTTCTCCTAAATGG
The DNA here is from genome assembly GCF_014858855.1 of Bufo gargarizans. NCBI lineage: Eukaryota > Metazoa > Chordata > Amphibia > Anura > Bufonidae > Bufo > Bufo gargarizans. The sequence continues at coordinate 170,924,023 of NC_058088.1, read as the reverse complement.
CTTAGAAATAAGCATTTGCTATTTTCCAGCAAACAGTGCCACTCTTGTCCATAAACCTTGTGTGTGGTATTGCAAAGTACATGACTGAGCTGCGTTGCCAAGTACAACCCATAGACAAGAGTGGCACTGTTACTATAGTATATATAGTATATGGATATGAACAAACAATGCAACCTTGGACCTGGACATCAGTTCCCGGGGACAAAATTTAAACATAGTTATTGGCAGTAGGGTGTAGATTTGAATTTCCCGTTTTTAAACCATAGATGATATACTGAAGAATATGAGCATGTGTTGATATGGATATATACAGATATATACTGACCCACGCTAATTCTCCTGGTCAACAAGTTGGAAAACCAGGAGAAACCTACTCCATGATGACCCGCCTCTGTCATGCTTTTTCTGGCATTTCCACTATGTTGATCCAGGACAGTTTTGGCGGGGGATCAGTGAGGTGAGTATGGCTTCGTTTTAATTTTTGACCCACCGTAAATCATCTAGAAAATACATACTGCTGGTCAAACCCTTTAACCAGCTAACAAATGGGTTAGTTGGTGTCCATGGTGCTGACTATTTTAGAGCAGTTTATGGCAGATTTCTTTGGAGGAGCCTCCCGATCCTGGGGCTGGACATTTCTGCTTTGTATTTGACATTATGGCAGTTTTGATTATTAGATGCTTTCTATTCAATCAGCAGTGACAATGCCATAGCCCTCAGATGGCGCTATACACATTGGCATGAACTGATCATTTGGATAAGTGAACTGATTGCTGCTCATTTTAGAACGGCCTGGAAGCAATTCCGAATTAGTCTGAATGAACTGCCAAATCTGAAGACGCAAATAATATTTGCATAATATTCTGCACCAGATGTCAAAGAAGTCTGTTCTTCCTTGTGTAACTCAGAAAGTGAAATCTGGTGTAATTACACAGAAACACGTTTCCCGCATGACACATATCATAAAAATATTCTGTCTCCATAAAACAAAATGTTATTAATAGCTGTTTACTATGGAGATAAAAATAAATTCGGCCGGCTTCCTATGCTCGTGGTTCTAGCCTTGTAAGAAGACGTAATAGGGGCATATATTAATATACAGTATTTCGATATCATTTCTAGACATTAAATACAAGCTGGGATAAAATCAGGACATGCATGATATTTGCCTGATCATTTCTAAACGTAATTACTCTATAGAGAAAAAGATATGGATCGGACATTTACATGTCATGCATTTATCTATTCCAGGGATGCTCAACCTGCGGCCCTCCAGCTGTTGTAAAACTACAATTCCCACCATGCCCTGCTGTAGGCTGTCCGGACATGCTGGGAGTTGTAGTTTTGCAACAGCTGGAGGGCCGCAGGTTGGGCATTCATGATCTATTCCTTCTCACCATCATTTATAATGTACTGTACATGAGGTGTGAAGTACTGAACACTTAGCATACATTTTTATCAAAATGCATAGGCCCCACTGGCCTCTTTTAAGTGGGTCCATGGCACAGCACCACATGGCGACCACCAGAACACACCACCTAAGGGTAAAAAATCAGATCTGTGTTGCCCTTTCCATAGGAGTTGGGATTCCCATACATGTAACTCCACCACAGATGACTTAGGGGTCGGGTCCTCGGTATGTCTTCCAGAAAGCCACATAATCGGTGTAAAAGCCGTTTTTCATTGCTCCACCTGAATACCTATTCAAGCTCTCTCTCAAGGGAAAAGGGAAATCCAGACAGTGGAGAACCACCACTGCAAGTATGAATAAAATATTGTCACTTCAGATCAACTTGCCCGACCCAGGGTTTCACATCTGCTTCAATGGGGGACATTGATTTTTATATGCCCGACCTTCGCTTTCTTAAAATTGCAATCATTAAAAAAACAAATATACAATTTGGAAAGAGCAGCGCAGATCAGATTTTTGCTATGTTGCAACGGCGATGGTTGCCATTTGGTGCTAAGGCCAAATTAGAGTAGCGACCCACTCAAAAGAAGCCATCTTGACGTGGTGAGTGGACCTATACATTTTGATCAAGACACATGCCAAGTGCCTTGTGCACAGTTTATAAATGATGCTGAGAAGCAATCGATCAATGCATGGCATGTAGATGTGCGATCCATATGTTTTTCTCCATAGTTCAGTCTACATGTAATCATCTATGTACCCAAGAGGTAGACTGCGATGACATCACCGATGGTTCTGGAGTCCGGTGTTGCCCAAAGTAAAGGACCACAGTGCTCTACAAAGCATATAAACTCTTAGTAATCAATGTAATTCTAAAAGAAATCAAAACCACAATCCCAACGATTGTAATGTTCAGCAGCATGGTCTTATCCTCTACTGAGAAGTCTTTTCTATATATGTGTAGATGACTATAGGCCAGTTTCACCTTTATATTAACTGGCTAAACAACACTCCTTTTTTTTGTACCTGTACTCCCCGAACGTTTCATCCTTCATTGGGCGAGCTTCAGAATCCACTTGGGTGTCTTCTTTGTCCTTCACTGTATAAAACAATGTCAAAAGATGGGATGTGCCATAAAAGATGTAAATGTAGGACAGGTCAGTGTAAAAGACTCTAAAAAGATATGTTCTGTACACATCATGGGTCATATGGAACTAATATAGTGCTTAACTTTTTTACTGTTAAAATGATTTTCTGGGAGTTTAATATTGATGGCCTATCCCTAGGATAGGTCATCTATATCTAATTGGTGGGGGTTTGACTACCTGTACTCCACAGTTGTTTGAGGTGCCTCTTCCTAGGCCAGTGACGTCCCGTTCCTTGGTCAGATGGCCTAGGTGCAGCTCAGTTCCATTCAAGGCTGCAATAACGACCACAGCCACTATAAAATGTACAGTGCAGTGCTTGTGAGAGTGTGAGAAGTCTTCAGCAATCACTGGAGCACCAAGGTCTCTTTTTAAACAAGCTGATTAGTGGCCGTGCTGAGAGTCAGACCCCCACCATCAGATATTGATGACCTACCTTGCAGATAGGCCATCAATATTGAAATACCAGAAATCCTTTAAAGGTGCCCCCATACCACCTTAATAGCTACCAGCCAAACACTTGTCTGGCCAAAATCTATCTCTACCGACTTCTCCATGCACAAACCCTCAGCTTGGCCAAGTGTGTATGCGTTTTTCAATGGGTAGAGAGTAGAAAGCTGCTGCCAGATACCTCAGGTGGTGACTTATCTTATCCTTATTTACAAAAGAATCACACCGCATGCCCAATCATAATCTGTTGGGTGAGAGTCCTTAGCTACCAAGACAGATTAGACTGTCGACCAGCTCCTCCAAAAATAATGGTTCAGCCAAAATTACTCTTATGTATGAAGGAGCTTTAGGTTAGGTTCACATCGGTGTTAAAGATAATCTGGTAGTCTGTTCCAGCAAAAGAACGGACTATAGGAGTTACCATGTCCAGCTTACCTGGATACCACCGCACACTGCTCGGCACTGCCGAATACCCATTGATCATAATGGGATCTGATGGGGATCTGGTGGCTTTCCAGCATCAATGGTGGCTTTTGGCTGGACAAATCCCTCTGCATGTAGCTGGATATGTCCAGCCCAAAGCCGGCATTTACGCCGGAAAGCTGCCGGATCCCCATTACATCTTATTATAATCAATGGGGATCTGGCAATGTGTGGTGGTAAGCGGCTGTGCCAGAACAGGAACAGACTACCAGATTAGCGGAGATGTGACCTACCTTTCGGGTTAACCTTTCTAAAATACATGTAGACCTGATTTTGCCTCTTCAATTTGGGGAGGCAGTAGTGGAGAAGCAGCACAACGTGACTGGGAAATCTCATGTTCTTTTTCCCATTAGAACAATCTTCTCCCTAATCAATACTGTTTGAAAACGGTCCATGGGAATGTCCTGTCTGCTGCGGCTGGTGGCAGTTGAAGGACAGAGCTGAGCATGTGCTTCTATCTCAGTGAACAGGACAGAGAAATTAGAAAAAGTGCAAACAACAGGTGGCGCTATACTGATATATTTCATTGATTAACTCAATAGTACTTGCAATTAAAAAAGTATTCAGATCCAGGTGCTGGTTTGAAAACTGTAGAATATTACTCATGGAACAACTCCTTTAAACTCCAATGACAGAATGGAAGCATGAGACTTCCTCATAGTACTTTCTCTGAAGTACTGTCTATTTTCTTTTTCTTAGCTGGTTGTCTTGGGCAGATGTCAACTTACCTGAATATTTTCCACCTTTGCTACGTTTGATGAAGCACAGGATGACCAGGATGAGAAGCAGCAGAATTATAGCACTTATCAGGCCAATAAACCAGCCCTGTGACGCAAATCCCTTCTCGTCAGGTACAGCTGTAAAGAAAGGATGAGAAGACACATGGGTAATAATGTAAAGACCGTAAGCATGTTTCGAGCTATCTGTCTAGCTTTGGCAATTACCTAAAGGTAAAGTGTGAGTCTCAACTCCCCAAATTTCTTCATAACGAGTGTGATTTAACGCCAAAATACGAACATAATAATTTTCACTCGGTTGCAGTTCAACAATTTTGAATTCGGCTTCAGAAGCATTCACATCGTATTGCTGCCACGAATCACCTGAAAAGGAAAAAAGCGGTGAAATCACAATCACCATAATGGAACTCTCTTGAAGACCTAGCGCTTCCATGAATTACGTGGACTGCTCATTGATTTTAAAGGGTGCTGTGTAATTCTTTGCTTATCCTGTTGCTGGTTTGTGTGCGATTGCACACAGTAGGGTATTTGTTTGGCGCACAAAAGGACGACCTCAGACAGTGGACTTTGGTGAAATAGCTGTTTTTATTGTTCAGTAGACAACGCGTTTCGGAGTTTATAACTCCTTTATCAAGTCTAAAACAAGGGTATAAAAGAAAAAAATGCCGGAGGCAAGAGATGAAGAAGCACTGGCAGATACTACAAGCGGATCCCTTCCTAACGAAACATATACGACCAGAACCACACATAACGTTCAGAAGAGCCCAAACAATCAAAAATCTCATCGCCCCTAGTCGCTTGCGCATTCAGAAAAAACATCCCCCAGCCATTTTGAGCCTCTTTCCCAAAATGCTTGGAAGTTATAAATGCGGACACCAAAGATGTAAGTGTTGTCTGAACATCTCAAATCGGACCACCAAATTCTCCAGTAATGTAACAGGAGAAAATTTTGAAATAAAGCACTTCCTAAACTGTTCATCATCATACATCATTTATTTATTGGAATGCAGCTGTGGATTACAATACGTTGGCCGGACCACCCTCACTCTGAGAGAGAGGATGAACAAACACCGTTGGAACATCACGAACGGCTTCCTCAAACATGGAGTATCCCGACATTTCCTGCAGGCACACAACAAGGATGCAGGAGACCTCTCCCTACTACCCATTGAAGAAATCCCAGCCACCCATGGTAACCGCTACCAGAAATTGAGGAGAAAAGAAATGTACTGGATATTCAAACTACAAACCATAGAACCATACGGCCTAAATGAATCGCTAGAAACCAACTGCTTCTAAAACCCAGATTGCCCAAACGAACTGTTAGAAACCAACTGCATCTAAACAAACCCGGATCCCTGCCCTCCAAATCACACCACGCACTCTGCCACGCACCACTCCATATTGTTTCACACACACCACTGCCCTTTCCTTCACTGCCCCCCCCCCCTCCACACCCATCCACTCCCCTCCCCCATCTCCAATCATCCTACCCCACCATGTCAAACCCCCGGCGTGCCCACCACCTCCAGCACCCACGCCCCCACCTCTCCGTTCCCACCCACCTTACCACCATCCATCCCAATAATTCCCCCCCCCCATTCTCTCCACCACCACATCCCTTCTGCCCACCTGCCAATTACCGCGCCACTCTAGGTCATATACATGCCTCAAACCAGCCACCCTAGTACACTCCCCACCCTTTTTCAAATGAATCAAACCAGCCACAACACACCAGCCCCTTCATCACATCACATCCCATCAAAACACCCCATCACAGCCACCCCATCAACACATAACATTACACAGCACCAGCCCCCCCCCCCATATCCCCTCTCTCCCCCCCGTGCTGCCAACATAACACATTAAACTGTCCACTACTCATCACATTACATATTCCCTCACTGCCCAGCGCCAGCCGAGCAGCACTCAAGGACGTCACAACCCCGCCCCCAGCACACCAGCTGATCGGCATAACAACCGTGAACACCGCCCTCCCCCGCCCCCTTAGCACATCAGCTGATCGGCGCAGCAATACCAGTAGCCTTCCCGCCTGACGTCACCACCACGCCCCCGTCTGACGTCACAACCCCGCCCCCGCCACCCGAATTCAAAAAGCGCGCGCTCAGACACATGGAGAGCGGCGTTCCCAGCACAAACCAGACGCTCCAGGTAAGAGGCAGACAGCTACAGCGCTTGTGATGTCCACATCCCCCATTGCACCCCAAATAACTTGGTCAGCCTATCTAACCACCATGTGGGGCCACATTCCACCAGCGCAGCTCTCAATCCCCACCCTTATACAGGATATCCATCCTCCTCCCTCCAGCACCATCAAAATACCACCACACACTGCACCCACCCTTCTCATCACCACCGGCCACCCGCCCCCTTCATTATATTACCCCCACCTTCTTTATTACCCCCACAGCCATATTCCAAACACAACACACTACATCACATTGCACTGCACCATGTTTCCCCCCCCCCCCCAACCTGCCACCTGTCATATTTCCTCGTACCCCCCCCCCCTCAGTTCCATCACCACACACACAGACATCATCATGCCCCTTTGCCCAGTGTCCGTCTTCTCATATGTTGTGTTTTTATTCCCACAGCCATCTGGCCTGTCTCTCTGCTGACGCCCCGATTAAGGTAAACCCCCAACCCCCCCCCCCCCCCTCCACAACCACATTCAACCTAATACCGTCATAACACACACACATACCGCACTAGGGACACCAGCCTTCACACGCCATATACATTCACTCATCCGATAACCACAGTCCTCCTGAAACATACCTGAGCACACAATCTTTTATGCCAGCAGAAATAATACACACCTGGGCCCAATAGTGACCTCATACGCAGACCACCAAATACTTACTGACTTCCTTCGCTTTTAATCAACTGCTGCTGCTGTCACTGACATTTGCATTTTTATTTCTCTGCAAACTACAGATCTTATTATTGCCTTTATCATCATTATTTTATATATAAATTATTTTTTTGTATATAACTATGCACATTTTAATGCTTAAAGGCACGCGCACAAACTCTCTAAATATTCCACTGTTTAATGCATGTCCACACCCATCTAACCAGGTGGGGATACATCTCTTGCCTCCGGCATTTTTTTCTTTTATACCCTTGTTTTAGACTTGATAAAGGAGTTATAAACTCCGAAACGCGTTGTCTACTGAACAATAAAAACAGCTATTTCACCAAAGTCCACTGTCTGAGGTCGTCCTTTTGTGCGCCAAACAAATACCCTACTGTGTGCAATCGCACACAAACCAGCAACTTCTTCCTTCACAGTCCCTAGGAGTCCCTGGCAACTCCACCTAAGGGACCGAACGGGTATTGGCAGCACCGACCTTTCCAAAATAACCAACGCCCCCTTATTTCTCCACGTGTACCTACCTTCACGGACGTTGAGCTCCAACCAGCACAACACCATAAGGTGAGCACACTTCGACCATTACGCAGAACAACACAACCGCTACCCACCACCCTATGAGCGCCTCTCCCCTTTCTTTTCTCTCTCGCCAAACTTGCTTATCCTGTGGTAGCGCCGTAGGGACCCAGCAATGAGCCATCCTATGATCAACTTCTTATTAGATGGTGCTCATCTGGATAAAAGGCATTATCCAAAGTGGAGAAGCTATTTGAAGATTATGGGCACCTTTGATCACATTGAATTTTGCAATAAAAAAAAATATAAAATTTCCACTAGTGATGCTCTGCCTCCTGCACTTATAATAGTAGAATCTAGCAGAATATAACATCATATTCACGTTACTCCTGATAATAAAAGCTCCACAAAAGGTAAGGTTCATCTGCTCTCCCCAGCCCCTATCTAGTGCTGTCAGCAGTTAAGCATGGTCAAAACTGCTGACAGACTCCCCTCAACTTAACTAGAAAAATTGTCTGTTTTTTTAGAGAAACAATACTACTTGTGTCCCATGGCTCTATCTGGAAGGGAAGCTCAAGTCCATTTAACTGGGACCAAGCTTCTATACCAGACAGAGCCTATAGGTAAGAGCAGAGCTGTTTTTTTTATAAAAATAAAAAAAGTAGACCAAATTTTTATTTCATATAATGCCACTACTAGTACCAAGAGAAGCTCTGGCAACTCACTTCGCTAACCCATAAAGGGGGACTCGAGTTGGGAGCAACTTCTGTGATGTTCATATACCTTCTTCAAATTTTGGTAAAATCAAACACAAAATATTAAAAAATCTTCAAAAAAAATCTAATGAGTCATACACTAAATATCCACGTTCATTCCCTTGCACTGCATGGCATGACTTACGACAAGGCAGTCACTGCTTGTGTGCAAAAGGTCCTCTCAAAGGGATTCTCATAGGAAGGCTCAGTGGTGTATGGTGACTAGGGTGCAAATAAATTCAACCCAAAGCAAAAGTGTTCCAATTGGGCTGAAAATTTTCTAGGACTGATATTTGCTTCTCTCTTGTCTTTCTCTTTTGTTTTCACTTACTGCTCTTGTTCTTCATCTGTACTTTGAGTTCAACATTTCTCTGTCCCTCCAATGGTCTCCATTTTATGGTGATACACTTGGATGTCCTCGAAACTGTAATGTTCAGAACTGGTGGAAATTCTAAAGACAAAACAGAATAAAATAATAATCAAGATAGTCTAAATGTTGGGGCATGGGTGTTCTCACAATCATATTTTTACTTCATTTAGATTTGTCAGTCAATGCTCATATTTATTTTGAGCAAAACACAAAACTAGAGTTAAACAGTAGGAAAATTAGGGAACAAAATACAGCTATCTAAGGGTCAAGTAGCCCCCAATTCTCAATTCGTATATTGTGAATTGAAGTTGTTCAACTAAGATCTTACCCAGGTGTTCCCATCTTAGTACGTACCAAGATCTGATGCGGTGACCAGAGGTGGTCAGATCTATGGAAATAGTCAAGCGGGCTGTGCTATACTGCTTCCACAGCTCACATACGGTACAAGTGAATAGGCATAGCATAGATTGTTCAGCGTTTCTATGACCACCTCTGACTGTGGCATCCAGGCCAGATGGGGTCCAATCTAAAGATACTGTAGGTACCAGTCCAAGAGGTGGGCCCCGCATCTACCAGGTATTTATTGCATATCCATTGGATATTCCTTTGATGAATGAGACAGTTGCAGGAATTTATGCATCAAAATCTGTTGTGTGCATTCGCTCTAAAAGGGACATATTTGCGTTTAAAATAAATTAAAAAAATACACATAAATCATACTGCCTTACCTTTTAAAGTAAGGGGTAGTTCACATCACTATTTCATTTTCCGTTCTTCTGATCCGTCAGAAGACCAAAAAAACGAACAAAAACAAAACAGGATCCTTTAAAAAAAACGGATCCTATGCATAACTGATGCTGACGGATCAGAAGAACGGAAAATTGAAACAGACATGTGAACTCTTCCTAAAAGGGAAAATAACCCATTCACACAAAACAAGCAAAGACTATACTTTAACTCCCAACTGGCATTAATTAAGTGCATCCCATATAAACCTAGCTTTCCCTTTACTGAAGTTGGAGGTTTGAACCTATGTAGTGATCTACTAGTCTGCACTGTTTTTGAATTAACTGTTTAAAACATTTTTTGTCAATTGATTGTTCATTTATAATGCCCATGTAGTTTTGCAATAAATTTGAAAAACGTGTAGACTTGCATGTCCATGTGGTGTTCTGCCATGATGGCTACAACTGCCTGGTGGTCAGTGGCGTACATAGAGAAGTAAGGGCCCCATAGCAAGGATCAAACCAGGCCCCCTACACAGGACAGAAGGGTTTCCGACTAAACCCTTTTCGATTACCCTTTTTTCCACTGCCTCATTTGCTAAAAGTTGTTTCTTTAGAGGGTACAGTCCTGACCAAGTTCTCACTTAGTAGAAGAGATAATCCCAACTAAGACTGGGCCCCATAGCAGTCGCATGGTCTGCCACTATGGTAGTTACACCCCTGCTGGTGGTCCATGTCAGATACAGTGATTAGGCCAAGAATAGATACGGAGAACCTCTATAAGTATTTTCAATAATATATACTTTATTCACAGTGCATTCAGAAAGTCTTCAGACCCTTTCACTTTTTTCATATTTTGTTATGTTGTGGGTTTGTGCTAAAATGAAAAAAAAATTCCCCCATCATTCTACACCTCCTTAATGACAGTGAAAACAGAATTTTTGACATTTTTGCAAATGTATTAAAAAGGAAAAATGTCACACATGGACATAAGTATTCAGACCCTTTGCTATAACATTTGAAAGTTAGCTCTGGGGGCCTCTCATTTCTCTTTATCACCTTTCAGATGTTCTGATGTTCTTAAAGTTCCCAAGAGCACAGTGACCTCCATAATGCTTAAGTGGAAAAAGTTTGGAACAACCAGGACTCTTCCTAGAGCTGGCTACCCCACCAAACTAAGTATTTGGGGGAGAAGGGCCTTGGTAAGAGAGGTGACCAAGAACCCAATTGTCACTCTGGTTGAGCTCTACAGATCCTGTGTGCAGACGAGAAAAACTTTCAGAAAGTCAACCACCACTGCAGCACGCCACCATTTTGGGCTTTAGGGTAGAGTAGCCAGAAAGAAGCCTCACTTCAGTAAAAGACACATGAAAGTCCTGGAGTTTTCAAAAATGCACCTAAAAGATTTTCAGACTGTGAGAAGCAAGATTCTCTGGTCTGATGAAACCAAGATTTTACTTTCTGGCTTCAATTCTAAGCGTCATGTCTGGAGGAAACCAGGCACTGCTCATCACCTGCAGAATACCATCCCTAAAATGAGGCATGGGGGTGGTAGCATCATGCTGTGGGATGCTTTCAGTGGCTGGGACAGGGAGACTGGTCAGGATTGAGGGCAAGCTGAATGGAGCAAACTACAGAGGTATTCTTAATTAAAACCTGAACCAGAGTGCTTTAGACCTCAGATTGGGCAAAGGTTCACTCTCTAACTAAACACACAGCCAAAACACAGGAGTGGCTTAGGGGCAACTCTGTGAATGTCCTAGAGTGGCCCAGCCAGAGCCCTGACTTGAACCCAACTGAAAATCTCTAGAGAGACCTGAAAGTGGCTTCCCACTGACAGTCCCCATTCAATCTGACAGAGCTTGAGAGGGTCTTCAGAGAAAATTGGCAGAAAATCCTCAAATCCAGGTGTGCAAATCTTATAGCATCATACCCAAGAAGACTGGATGCTGTAATCACTGCTTCAACTAAGAGCTGAGTAGAGGGTCTGAATACTTATATGGGAAAGGAGAAGAGATGTATATAGAAGAGAAGAGAGAGGAACCTAACAGAGATGACCAAGAGGTGAATAAAGTAGAAAAGATGAGATGAGAACAGTGGAGACAAGGGAAGACAAGGCAAGGGTTCCTGTATTAAGTTGTATGCAGAATTTTGTAACCAGATTACATTAAAAAGAGCAACTTTACAGAAAAAGCTGTAGTTCTAACAAGTGGAGTTCTATGTATTATTTGGGTTGAAATGTATTTTACACTGTCAGAGTGGTTCTCTTTAGGCAGAGATTGATCAATTATATCGGCTGAGAAATCACAGACAGATTCAGAAAGATATGTCTGAGGAGATCTGATTAGACCGCCCCTAAGGACTTTATTTTATACACATCTCATTATAGGAATTACAAGATAATTAAGATGGTTACAGTACTATGATTGGACAATGCAAGTTATATAATCTCACGTGGTACATATTGGCAATAAAGAACCTTACATAACAGGGTAATAGAGGCCACCATAAGTTGATGGCCATTTGGTGTTATATACTATTTGTTTGGTTCCCTGTTTTGTGTGTTCCTGTTTTGTCTTGTTTGTCACGTTTTGTCTCGTTATGTCCCCCCTGTCCTGCTCAGCCTTCCTGGTGTTTTTTCCCTTGTGTCTTACTCTCAGAACTCATAATAGTGCATATGTTCCCTTTTAGTCACATAGGATGATTCCTATTAAGATATGTTCCTTTAACGCTAATGGGCTAAACAACCCCGCTAAAAGGAACCAGGTTCTTTATAATTTACATAAACAGAAGGTGTCCATAGCCTTCTTGCAGGAGACCCATTTTAGGTCGGATAATATCCCCTCCTGTAAGAACAGATACTTTACCTATTGGGCGCATAGCACGTTCCCGGAGTCTAAATCTAGGGGCGTGTCTATCGCTATACATAAATCTGTACCATGTAAAGTTCTGCAAGTTTTTTCTGATGTAATGGGGAGATACGTCTTCCTTAAGGTGTCTATCGGTTCTCAGATATTGGTCCTAGCTAACATGTATTTCCCTAACACAGGTCACTCTCAATTCGTTTCCACGATTATGCCAGCCCTGGACACCTTTGCTGATGGCGCTCCGATCGTCCTGGGGGGTGATATTAATTTTCCTCTAGATGCCACGCTAGACTCCTCTTCAGGTAGGTCCTCTACCCCGGCTGGGGTTTCCAGAGACATTTACACTCTTTGAGATTAGTTGACATATGGCGCATCCTATACCACACGGATAAGGACTTCACATTTTATTCCACATCCCATAACGCATATCATCGCCTCGATTATATTTTCCTCTCTCACTCCCTGCTAGACTTTAATCCCACAGCAGGTATTGAACCTGCCCTATTTTCTGACTATTCCCTGGTATGGGTGACTTTCGCTATTGGGAATCGTGCTCACTCGCAATATTCTTGGAAATTTAATGATAATATTCTTAGGGATCCGGTCTGCTTAGCCGACATCCGTTCGTCTATTGTGGACTTCTTGGCGGTACACGAGGCGGATACCACCAGTTCCACAATTAAATGGGAGACGTTGAAGTGTGTGGTGAGAGGGCAGTTCCTTTTACACGCTTCTAGGTTGAAGAAGATTAGGGCAGGAAAGATGGGTGAGCTACTTCAAAAATTGGCTATGCTTGAACGAAGTCATAAGAACTCCCTCTCTGCGGTCGTGTACCAGGAATTATGTAATACTAGGGGGGAATTTAGGAGATTGATTGACCAGAAATATCTGGGCTTCAGAGATAGGTTTCACAGACTTATGTACGGGCAAGGAGACAAGAGTGGTAAAATGCTGGCCAGAGTCCTGAGACCTAGGAACGGCTCCTCTTATATTTTAACACTTAACTGGAGAGAAGGGGGTAAAGTACATGCTACTGAAGACATCTTGAGGGAATTCCGAGCCTACTATACTGAACTTTATAACTTAAAGGGAAAGTTTGCAGACCTTCCTCCCGAAGCTCGACTCCAGAAGATCAGGGATTATGTCTCTGGTCTGGGGGGACCCAAGTTATCCTTGGCTCATAGGGAGTCCTTGGAGACAGCAATCACGACCCAGGAGGTTAGGAGTTCTATTAAGGGTTTAGTAGTTGGTAAGAGTCCTGGCCCGGACGGGTTCACCTCCCGTTTTTATAAGACTTTTCTGGAAGACATATCAGGTCCCTTCACCAATATGTGCAACTCCCTGGTAGAGGGTGCTACCTTCCCACCACAGGCTCTCACAGCGCATATTTGTGTTATCCCTAAGCCGGGGAAGGACCCCCAACATGTAGTAGTTACCGCCCGATATCGTTAATAAGCATCGATGTCAAAATTTATGCTAAAATTCTAGCTGAAAGACTGAAGCCCTATTTGCCTACATTGATACATGAGGATCAGACAGGCTTTGTCCCTGGACGTGAAGCCAGGGACAACACCATCCGCTCTTTGGCCCTAATTGCTCGAGTGTCCGAGATAAAGTCCCCCCTCTGCCTGCTCTCGCTTGATGCAGAGAAGGCATTCGATCGGGTGCATTCGTCCTTTATGTCGGAGACCCTTAGGGCGTTTGGTTTTGGTCCCAATCTATTATGCAGAATTACTGCTTTATATCATAATCCGAGTGCCCAGGTGAGGGTTAATGGATCCCTGTCGGCCCCATTGCAGATCCATAATGGCACAAGGCAGGGCTGCCCCCTCTCCCCTCTTCTGTACATATTGGTGATGGAGTTCCTGACCAGTGCTCCTAGAGCTAATGATTCCATTAAGGGCCTCCAAGTAGGAGACATGGTTTTCAAGATCGCCGTATATGCGGATGACCTTTTAATCTTCTGTTCAGATCCGAGGGTTAGTTTTCCTAACGTTTTGAAAGAGCTTGCTCTCTTTGGGGACCTTAGTAATTTTAAGGTCAACTTGCATAAGTCTGTGATACTAAACATCAACCTTCCTGAATCCCTGGTACACGACCTAAAGACTTAATTTCCATTTAGATGGTCCTCCAACCACCTCACTTACCTAGGTACGTCTATCCCCTCACGCTTGACGGATCTTTTTTCACTCAATTTTACTCCCCTGTTAGAGGAGGTTCGTAGGGATCTGAAGGCTTGGAAGCAACTACCGTTGTCATGGTTTGGGAGAATCCATGCGATCAAAATGAATATCCTTCCTCGGATTCTATATTTATTTCGTACCATACCGATACCCTTACCTTGTGGTTTCTTTAAGGCCTTCAGGTCTCTGTTCCTAAAATTTATTTGGGCGGGGTCCTCCCCTAGATTAGGCATACGCTTTTTAGCTTGTCATAAGCTAAAAGGAGGTATAGGGGTCCCTCTCCAAATACCACAAAGCTGCAATCTTTTCGGGCATCTTAGATTGGTTTCATAGCAGTTCTTCTAAGAGGTGGGTTCAGCTTGAGCGAATGGTAATTGGACTCCCAACCCAAAATCTACTTTGGCTGGCTAGAGCCCTTAGACCTTCGAAGCTCCCCTTCATAACGGCCGGCGTTTTGAAAGTTTGGGACAAATACGCGGTGGCTCTAGGTCTTACCACTTTTCTGGGGCCATTTATTCCCATATTCAACAATCCAGGATTCCCCATGGGGGAAAGCACTCGGTGGGTGTTGGGACTCCGAAAAGAAGATAATCCACAAGTTAGATAGTTGGTAGCCGGCGGGGCTGTCACACCTTTAATCTCGCTTGTCAACCCGACCAACGGGGGGGGGGGGCGTGGTTACAATATCTTAGCGTAAAGAAGTTCTTACATTCACTAGGCCCCTTAGAAAACTTATCTAGGGATCTTACCGCCTTTGAGTCTCTCTGCACCCAAAATACACCTCCCACACATCTAGTGTCTCTGGTTTACGGGCTGCTCCAGGAAGGAAGGGGGGGCCCTCTCGTCCCTTCTATACGTGGGGTCCTGGGAGAGAGAGCTAGGTAAAACCTTCTCTTCCGACCAGTGGGAGAAGGTGCTCACACTGTCTCACAAATCATCTGTCAGTTGTAGCTTGCAAGAAAAGAACTTTAAGATTCTTTCTAGATGGTACAGAACTCCTGTTATGTTGCATTCCTTCTTTCCCACGTGTCTAGACATTTGTTGGCGTTGTGAGAAAGAGAAAGGCACTATGGTACACATATGGTGGCAGTGTGACCGCATTTCCCCTTTTTGGAACAGAATCAATGAGCTGTATGGGCTGGTCAGCGGTAATGCCACTAGGTGGACACCGGAGGGCGCGTTATTGTCCATGTTCCCTGGCTCCATCTCCTCCTTGAAGGGGGGTCTCCTGAGATTTTTTGTACAGGCTGCTCGTCAGGTTATACCTCGTCATTGGAAATCTACGGTGACACTGTGCTTCGAGGAGTGGCTTAAGACATTTGAAAAGATACATAGAATGGAGGAACTTATTGCTGAAGATGATGATCAGGACGCAAAATACCTTAAGATATGGTCCCCTTGGTTGCTTTTTAAAGGTTCCGAGTCTTACCTTATGTGGTTAAATACTACCTATTCTGATGGGTTTTGGCACTTCCCTTTTCGTCCCCTTTGTTTCTGTCTGTCTGTGTGTGTGTATGTTTTTAGATGTTTCTGCTCTCTTTTAGAGTAAATCTATTTGCGAATTGTGTCACTTTATTATTGGACCACCTACATTTGTTATGTACTAAACCACTTAATATCTGGTACTGTAAATGGCAGAATTGGTATATTCGCTTTGTACTGTGGTTTTATACCTTTTGCATTGATACTTTACTCTTGTCCTTAATAAAAGAGATTGAACATCATAACAGGGTAATAGATCAAACTGACACGACTCAACATTCAAAAGGTCATATTCCCACAATTGGCTTGGACACATCTCACATTTGGCTCATAAATATCCACAGTTCTTGTAATTTCAAGAACACAAGATCACAAGACACACTTGATAATTGCCAGAAAAACAGTTTGCACAATAACACAAAACCTCCCTAAAACTCCCTTTTTCTTGTGTCCTATTTGGATGCCATACTCCCCCTTCTCCTTCCAGACTGCTGTCTCCATCTATTCTCAGATGACCTTAATCTCAGTTGTTGTGTTACAGTGGAATATATGATAAAGGTTACACTCTTCTAGAATTATGAGGCTAACATATAAAAATATACATACATTTAATATACCAGAGATATATCTTAAGCAACATATGGTAATTAGTCTCACAACACTTTCAAGTCCTCCATCTTTCTCACCTAGCTCTTTCATTGTGCTGCCTACTATCTTGGCAGGAAGACTTTCTCTTGCAGAGTTCTTGGCATAGACATAGAACTTGTAAGTATCTTTGTTGCTCATGTTGTGGAATGTCCAAGTCTGCTGAGTCGGGTCATCAATTGTTTGTAGCAGAAATGAGTTGGTGTGATCCTTTCTCACTGAGAGGAGACACAAGTAATGTCAAGTAAGTAACAAAATCATGTCAATTGGTTAATACAGTATCTATTACTAATTGTAAGTTGCTATAAGATGGAACTCAGAGCTCCTCACAACCCCTTTAATATGAACTCTCCAACGTGTCCTTAGAGGCAGCTCTTCCTTAATGGAGGCAGTATAAATCAGAATACATTGTTCATTATCCAGCGATGGATGGGGTCACTGAAATTTTCGCATCTAGTAGGATTACCTCTCAGGAGATTTGCAGTATTGACATAATCTGTGACTGGAATTACTCTTCAGGTATGCATGAAGTAGTATCATGAACTGTGACACACTGATCATCAAAATGAGAGCTTACCTAGATCGTGAGAAATTTTATAGCCTGTTATGATTCCATTGGGATGTTCAGGTGGCCCCCAAAATAGTGCCAAAGAGGTGTCAGAAAGGCGTTCAAAACGAAGACCGCTGGGTGGTGATGGAACTGTAAAAACACCCAAAAAATTAAGGAATTAAGATGTTCAAGTGCTGATGTTGGGTAATACCAACCTGTATTAGAGCTGGCACCAGCATAGCATTAACAGGCACATGGTCAGAAAATAGTAGGGATAAGCCCATATTTGTGCCCCACCAATACTGCGGATAACGTATTAATGTTCATACCATCATGCTTGCCAAAGAACTATGCACATAGAATAATATCAGTCATAGCAATATTTATACAGTAATGCCATAAATTAGAAGTAGAAATATATCAGCAAACAGTATATAGTGCCTATAAATACAGAACAAGCCAGGGATCATACAATAGTATCATCTGTATACTGTTACTGCAGTACCCCAGAGCAAATGTTTTTTTCTTTCATGTTATGTAATGTCATGTTATGCTATATATTGCCATGTTATGTATTGTTAATGCCTTGTATACTCCCAGCAACGCTCTGTATGATAGTAACTCTGACACAGCCCTTTGCAGGAGGGTTCTAGGTGGTCGCTGGCTACACCCTTAGCACTAGATTGGTCTAGGAGAGTCAGGGTGCACTGACCAGGATTCGGAGACTAACAGATCTCTGTGTGATTGTTGCAAAATCTACAGGAAGAACTATAAGGGAGAGAAGGAGAGAAAGATAAAGGAGAGAATTGGAGAGCTTGGAATCTGCATGGCCAGGCATGGGGTCATTAAGGTAACCGATACTGAGGGTAACGCAGACTTTACTGCCATGGAGGGATTACAGTTAAGATGTCCTAAACACTTAAAGGGCTTCTGTCACACCCCAAAAGTCATTTTTCGTTTTTTGGCTACTTAGCCACCTCAGCCCCCTAGCTGAAACCCTTAATGACCAGACCACTTTTT